>NW_017806249.1:244450-286698 GCF_001891065.2 Hippocampus comes | reverse complement strand
CGACGTAACTTCCATTACGTCGGTGCGGAAGTAATCTGTGGCTCACATGAATAGATTACGAGTTTTGAAATCAGTCAAGTCAATTATAATAGTTCGTTCAGTTATTGTTCAAGTGAATGTGAACTGGGTAACAAAATTATTGCAAAAAAATCTCAAAGTTATTTCTTATACGTGACAATTTATGATATTTCGGTACATATTTTAGCAAGTCGACACACATAATTTGCTTTCGTGGGCCACATAAAATGACCTGACAGGCCGGATCTGGCCCCCGAGCCTTGAGTTTGACACGTGTCTTAATAATATTTTGCGTCCGATTCTGAAATGAATATTCGGGATCTTTCTTCATCTTTTCAATGTGTCCTAGAAATATTTTGAATGAGCTCCGGTCATTTCAGCGAGTATATTTCCTTTTTTGTTGTGTCGAAAAACAGGAAAGGAAAAAAAAAAAGGGGGGCCTAGCTATGAATCCTGATGTCACCCACAACAATGGTCTCATCCTTCTCGGGCGTGTCTCGGATGATGATGCGTTCGATCTCCTGGTTGAGACCCTCCACGCTGTTGCGGAAACGAGGAGCGGATGACTTGGATATGGGGATGGGGATCAGGATGGTCTTGGGCATGGCCGCCTGCGCAACACACACACACACAAGACATTTCGGAAAGAAAGTAAACACCGACTGTTTGCGGGGGGGGATATTTCAAAAAAAATGTGATCAACTGATCTTTCAAATTATTGTTTCAACTGAAGACACCTCAAGCTATGAGATCCTAATTAGGAATGTTTGAGACCAACATTTTCCAGAGCGATACCAGTATGAGTATTCACCGATACCTGTAGTACTTTTGAGATATAAAATTTCATTTCATACAATGACGCAGATGAAGGCTCGCAGTATAACGTCAACTACTGTCGAGGAAAACTTACTCGTCAGATTTTTTTTTTGGGGGGAGAGTATCGCTGACCGGTATCGGCATCTCCACCCGATACCTTGAAAAAAAGGGCTAGCCGCTATCGGTATTGGCCCAACCCTAATTCTTATAAACCTTAATACCATTTCAAACTCATTTTTGTAACATAGATCACCTGCGACTGCATGATGGCATGGCTGCCATTGAAGGGCGACTTGCGCTCTTTGTCCCTCCGATGACGGCTGCTCCGCTTGCTGCGCTGGAGTTGCTGCCGCAGCTTGGCGATCTGAAAAGATGTTGGACACGTGCGCGTTTTTAAGCCGTTGATCCTTCCTTCGTTCCATTTTCAATCGGCAACGAGCAAAAGTGACGATTTTGTCATTTGTAACTTCATACGTGAGCACGCCGTTTGTCTGTACGATTTCCATTCTCGCCACACGTTTCACCTTCAACGTAGCATCGAAACACAAGGCGCTTTAGTTTGAAAATAAATTTGGCAGGAGAGCTGCTGCCTCCATCACCGTCCGAGCGGTATTTAGTATCCGTTTTGAAGAACATCATTTGTCGTCGGTTGTCCTGCAGTCATGCTTATCTTCACATGGCTAATGTGGCTCCATCCGGAAGGTCTGTCAATCTGGTGAAGTGGTATCGGTGTTTATAGTATCAGAGCATTTTTCGAGACCACAGATGGTCGCACAGTATCAGAACTGTGATGATTCTGTTTTTGTTTAGATTACATTTGGTTATGTTTCCTCATGTGCTTTTTTTAAAAAATCTTCCTCGTCAGGTTTTGTTTCCCTTGTTGTCAACCAATCAGCTCCCACAATCTTTTGTGTCTTCACCAGGCGCTCCGTGTTGTCTCGCCGGTTTGCTTGTATTTAGTTCCTTGGTTTCTAGCAGTCGTTGTCGGATCGTTGTGTTACGGCCATGGATTTTTTTGTTTGTGCTACTGTCATGTTTTGTTTGTGTTGCTGTCACGTTGTTTTGTTTTACTGTCAAGGTTTTTTTTTTTTTTTTTTTTTTTGTGGCTGTCTTGGTTTCTTGGCATTTTCAGGCCTTTGTGTTTTGGCTTTAAGTTTTCCAGTGTTCCCCTGGAAGTGTTTTTGATGATAAATTATGTTCATTACACACACTGCTTTTTGGTTCCACTACCGTCACGCAACATGACAAGCACGATGGAGACAAAAAGTATCAGTGCATCCCTTGAATAAAATTCAATCATGTGGACTGTTTTGTTTTTTAATTTAATACTCTTTTTCAATTAAAAAAATGTGTTTGTGGTGGGTTAGAAAATAAACTAGACAGTTTTCTTTCTCATTTGGCAATTGAAAATGAAAGAATTAATGCTACAGTTTAAAAACACTACATGTATATTTTTTTTTGGGGGGGGCGGTGTAGCGACCTCCTTGAGCTGGTCGGTGCTCCCACAGGAAGCCGAGCGCTTGTGAGAGCCTCGCCTCCTCTCATCTGCCCAGGCCCTGGGGGTCTGACGCACAAAAACACAAGTCGGCACTCAAGTACAGTGGGACCTTGATTTACAAGTTTATCTGGAAGGCTTACTTGTGTGGCCTTGTCCCTCATGTAGGAAAGGTGCTGCTGCTGCTGCTGGCAGTCGTCCTGAGGCCAAGGACCTTCCAGGTGAGTGCCAGCGGTCGCGCACTGCGAGGGCCACAGCTGGGCGAGATGGTGGGGGACGGACAGGAGAATGAGGGAGGCTCCGAGGGCGGACGAAGGGGACGACGGGTGATTCAGTTTAAGGCCACTGATGCTTTCTGAGGAGGAGGCGGAAGGAGAGTCGGAATGGGAAGGCCGTCCTGGAAATGTAAACATGTCAACACGGAAAAAGACAGGATGAGTCCGTTTAGCAAGTCGGCTTGTGTGTCGTGGTACAGGATTGATGTTAATCCCGACCGGCATTAACACATTTTAAGGTGGGGGAGTAAGTAGTTGGGAGACACAGCGGGGCAAATGATTCCCGGCTGACCCCGATCGGGGACTGCTGACGCCCTCTTTTAGCATCAACATTTAAAACGGCAGAAATCCGTCTAGCACATGTTCCGATTCTGCATCTAAATTTGGCCGGAGTCTTTGACCGGTGCAGCAACTGTTGCTAGGGAACAAGGCCAAACACAATTTCTGCCTAGCTCACGATCTATCCACAATTATACACACACACACACACACACACACACACACACACACACACACACACACACACACACACACACACACGTGTGTGTATTGGTTTTGATTCAAAATACGCGAGAGTGCATTGAAACAGACCAAAGTGAATTGATGCCATTTAAAACACATATGGAAGTGTCAACATTTACATCACTGACACGTTAATTAATCTTGGTAGGTACGGTAAAATGAAAACAAAACTCACTGCATCAAAGCCTCTAAAACTGAGCCGAACCAGATCGAATCAAAGCGTAATCCCAATGATTCAAATCGAATCAACCCGCTTAAAAGCAAACAAACGAAACATTACAACTAAGAAACAGTCATTATAATAGCGCGCCTTTATCGTACCTGCGCACTAAATAGTCTTGATATCCATCTTAAGGTCCACGTACTAGTATTCTCTTTATCCAAACTCTTAAGACAAGTCAAAAACATTCGTGAAATGACGAGGGAACAAGTCGTCGAAAATCATATATTGTTACGCTATTTTATGCAAATTTCCCCAGTGTGGGACAAATAAAGGTGATCTTATCTTATCCGCACTTGTAGGACATTTCAGCGCACCAGTACACGACTCTTGTCTTCGTAGTAACGTTTTTTCAAACTATTGCATTCCACGATTGTGTCACATTTCTGCATCGTAGGATATTTTGGCCTCCGTAGGACAACATGAGGCAAAAACGTGCACTGGTTGACATCTGCGTGCTACCAGGTCGAGTAGAACTCGACACGAGTAGTACGAGCGGCATGCATGTGTCCTACTAGAAGAGCGCACCCGTACACGGAGCTTTAAGTTTGCTTCTCAAGGGTGTCGAACCGACACCCTCGTGCTGCTTCGTTTCGACGTTGCTGTGCGCGACTTACCTGCAAAGGTGGTGAGTTGTTGTCCCGCGGTGCGCAAAGCAGCATGGGAGCTCGTCGTCCAACCCGACTGATGCTCGCCGCGTCCTAAAATGCTACCGAGGGTAGACACAAAACGACGGCGGCATTGGCCGACATCAACACACACGTAGAAGGCGAACGTGGGTGAAATTGGCGACACATATGGTGTCAATGGACGACGCTTGGTGGACGTTTTTTTTTTTTGGTCGCGCTACGTGCGGCTAAGAAAAACCTCCCAAAATAGAGACTAAAACGCTTTGCGCTCGAAAGGAAATTATGGGAAATGGGAAAAAGGCGACCTTAGCATCAGGTGGAACCCGGAAGGTATGGGAGGGAGGAAAAAGCAGAAATGCAACGGAGAGACAGAAAAGACAAGGGATAGAAAGAAGGCGGTGATGCTCAACTAGCTTCGCTTGGCACGACGGGAGGAGGACCAGTGCGAAGTTACATGAATTTACACGCGACTTCCGGTGTGGGGTTTCACACACAAAGAGCTGAAAAATACACTTCTATAATGATATATTCCCCTTTTAGGGCAGCATTTTCAACACACGGGTATGTGACGTCCACGTGGAGTGCAACCAGATGCAACGTGTACAAGTTACTGCTGGACAAAACATTGCACAACGAGGAAGAGAGTAAGAAGAACAATGCCATTATGCATATTGTAGCTATAACGTTACACTATCAAATTATATGGAAATCATTCTACCAGTTTTTTTTCTCTTCTTGAACTCATAACACGTAATTATAAAATAGTCTGTTGTCAAAAATGTTGGTGCTTCAATTCTCCTCCAATTTCAGATTGTCCCAAGTTAACACAGCAAACATTCTAAAAGAAAATACTAAATGTGAGTCAACATTCATCTGGTGATCGGATGGTCACATTTAATTGCAGTGGCTGGCAGAGAGTTGCCTCATTGGGTTACTCAATGATACTCTGAAGGGCGAAAATGTGTTTCCGGTTCGTGTGAGCAGAAGGTGTGTGACTTTGATGGCGACGATGGAGCGCTGACGTAGCTTACCGACGCTCGTCGCTCGTGCTGATGCTGCAGTTGCTAGGGCGAAGGAGCAGAGAGCAGAGACGTAAACATTTTCTTTGAAATCGAGGTGGGGGTGGGTTCGAAGAAAATGTCGCCCTCGTGGGGCCACCTTCATGATTATTCCACGAATCGTGGATGGGTCCAGACAGAATTCACAAAAATACATTACAAAAATAAACCTTCACTTTTCTGATTTTCTGCGACACATTTATCAATAATAGGTGATAAATTATCAAAGGCTTGTTTAGCTCAGCTTGGATCAATAGTATAATTTTTATGACATCATTTATTTAGTGTCACTGTAATCAGTGACAGGGTTGCAGGTTCCAAATGCGGACGAATGTTAGCTTTCTCTGAGGAGGAGAAGCTAGCTTGCTTTTTAGCTAGCTGTTAACTGCTGCGGCGTGGTCTGCGTGCTATAGACGACCTGCACGGGCACAGGCACAGCAGACAACAAGTCGACTTGTGAACAGCATGAGACGTCGCCGTCAAGCTGTGATTGATGCTCAAGGGCACATGACGAGTACTGTAATTGACACGTTGACATTTGGTACTCCAGAACTATTTGGCATTTCAAAAAAATAAAATAAAAAAATTCAAGCATTCTTTACATAGAAACGACATGTTTTAGTGTTCTGTATGTGGTTTAATTCAAATTTGATGTCCGGGACGTAAATTGTCCTCCTCCAATTATGGAATGACCCTTGTAGTGGTAGTCCCATTCACTCACATTACTCCCACTTCTCAAACTGCCCACTCAACCAACCCCTTTTTTAAATCGCAGTGTCAAATGTTATTTTTAGAGCATGCTGCTAGCTTCTAAAAAAACGGTGAGCGGGGCACAAATAGCACCCGGGCCGCAGTTTAACCACCATTGGCTGACAGGGAGCGTCTACAGCAAACCCCCCCCCGCCGTGGTTCACCAAAAATTATGTGCCAAAAAAATCCATCCATTTTCCGATCCGCTTTATCGTCACAAGTGTCGCGGGCCGTGCTGGAGCCTATCCCAGCTGTCTTTGGGCGGTAGGCGGGGGACACCCTGAACCGGTTGCCAGCCAATCGCAGGGCACACACAGACGAACAACCAGGCTACCTGTGCACTATAATGAAATCCAATTTGTAGTAGTACACGTCAAACCTGACATTCGCCCCCAGGGACCTAAACAGACACAAGCCAAGTTTTCATACATTTATTGAGATTTTTTTCTTCCATAGTGTCTTGAAAAGGTTTCGGGAAATTGTATCAAGCAAACGTGAAGCAATGGAATCAAAGGTCCTCCATGTCCATTGAATGCAACACAGGATCCCATTAAAAATATACAAATAAATGCAATAATAGTGTTTTCTTTTTTTTTCTTGCATACAAATTACAGATTACAAAAACATAATAAAATGAGATCTCGTTTCGTCGATCCTGAAGTGGCGCTGAGACTACAGAATGAGTACAACATACAGAGACTGTACAGCGCTGGACTCCAGCAAAACAAAATTTACTTCAAACAAACCAACATCTTGTCGAACCAGCCATCCAAACATGAAGCGATGCGACCAGTAGAAGCACAAATAATATTCAGCGTGCCTTGGAAGGGGGTTTGGTATTATTTGTGTCTGTCTTTATTTATTTATTTCTTCTTTTTCTTCTTCTCATTTCCAGCGCAGTTCCAAGAAGCACAAATGGGACTTTTTTTTTTTCTCTTTTCATCATCTTCTGGTTATAATTCAGTCACATACATAAAGTCAAACATGAAGTCAGGTGACACTGAGACAAGAGCCTTAGATTGAGTTTAAAAACAATTCATGGTGCGATTGTGTGGAAAGAGGATGGGGTGGGTGAGTGTGGGGGAGGGGGGCGTCGCAATATTCTCAAGCACTCAGATGAGCTCGATTGTTCGTGCCCCACTCAAGATGATGCCCCCGAGACGGAAATTGAAGGATTGTCATTTGTTTTTCCGCTTCAGGCTGGGGTAGGGGGGGGGGGCAAGGTTGAAGATTGTGACTAATCATAAGTGCAAAGGAGATTGATTGACATATTCAAAATATGATTGAAGGTTAAAAACAACAACAAAACAATTAAACATGAAAAGCATCTGAAAGCTACATCCTATTGCACAATTAAAACTCAGGTGATGATACAAAACATGGATAGTCCACGACGACAGTTCTTGCATACAAAAATCAAAGAAAAAGTTTGTTTGTTCTATCTTTAAAGACCGTTTCTTCTTTTCAACGGGGCCGTGTGCTTGAATGAAAACAAACAAGAGCGCATGATTGAAATCCCTGCGGCGCCGCGGTCACGACGGGCAGGGCGGGACCAAATGCCGATCTCATCGGCTCAAAGTGCACGTAGAAAAAAAAAAAAACCCCAAACAATTAACACGTGGATGCTTTATGGGGGAGGCGAACATAAAGGGACAGCGAATAAGAAATGGACGAGCGGGAGAGAACGCTGCATAGCTTGGATTGCATCGAAAGCAAATTACGTCATCGGAAAAGACAGACAGCAGGGAGACCTTAATTAGTGGACTGTACATCGGACTCGACTCTTAGGCCACGATTCCCCGTAGCTTCCTCTTGCTGATTCTGAGCTGAGCCCCCACCCCAAAAAAAACAAAACAAAACAAACAAAAAAAACAGCTCAGTGGGTTAATTGAGTTCTTATGCGGGGATGCTCACACATGCGTGTCGCCGCGCTCGCCGACCAAGTCTCCGCCCCGCAGGTAGATGGCCGAAGTGGACTTGGGCCGGTTGTGGCTGCGGCCTTGGCCCCGGCCTGACCCGCTGTTGTTGTTGTTGTTGACCTCGAGCCCCCTGGCATCTGTTGAGATGACCCACGTGGTCGGCCGCCATTTCTTCAACGAATACGGCGTCTTGACTCGTTTCTTGATCTTATCGCCGGTGCCCAAATCGCTGTCTGGGTGCCCCAAGCTGTCGCCTGAAAACGGCAATTCACGGTGGTTATGCTTGCCTCATGTGAAGGTGTATTTGTTGGTGTTGAATAATTTCACGACTGAATAACAATTATTGATGTACCATACGCTGACGACTGCGTTCATGCTCGATGCATGGCGTTGATGCTTTATGATCTTTTTTGTCCTAAGTGGGTTTTCATCTACGTATGAGCTATTTCAAACACCTGCGAGCGCACGGGTGTCAATTATTTGTGAGTTATCGCGGCAGCGCTTGGGTCATATCCACCAGAAATATATATAAATAGTCAACAATCCCCGCGCAGATTGCTAGCTAACACCACGTACCACAAATTTGCTAACGTCGATGACTATTTTCATTCATTCAGGTCATTTCGTTCAATGGGGCACTGACTCGTTTGCAACTGGATTGATTATTCCGGTTGTCTTAGAACGATGTTTCGCCTCTCATCTGAGGAGGCTTCGGCAACTTGAGTGTTGGCACGGAAACCCAATTATCGGAGGAAAGTCCAAACCGCAAATGGTGTCCCCGCCTTTGCAATGCAAAGCAACAGTGGTGAAGACGCATGGGAGAAAGGTCTTTGTCGGCAGACGAGGGTCGCTCGGGTGGGAACTCCCTCATTTATGAATGACGTTTTGAGTGAAAATGACAAAAGAAGATTAGATTGGATGTATGAGCCGTGTATGGCCCGGTTTGTTCAAACCATTCAGGAGGAGGCTGAAAACTGAAAATTAACCAAGGTACAACTACATTTTTAGTTTGCCATCCGCCAATGAGAGAATCAAAATGATTCATTGATTGAAAATGAATCACACAAAATCCGGCTCAATGCATGCCGGAGATGGGATGACGTCTTTGATTGATTGGCCTTGAACCTGGGACAGGATTTTTGACTTCATCCATAATGCCGCTGTGGATGTACAAAAGAGAGATTTTTTTTTTTTTTTGCCTGCAAGGAAAATATTTAATATTTGAACATTAGTCGAGAAAATGGGAGGTTCTAAATAAATGTTTCGGTCCAGATTAAGACTAATATGAAGATCCCGGACTTTGATCTTGAATGAGCCATTTGTAAATGGCATGTTTTGTCCTTGTGGTGCTGATGCGGGTGTTTTTGGAATGTCGATTGCACCAAAATGCCAAAAGGTGTTGGTTTACTTGTTGGAGGCTTAATAATTGATTTTGGGATGAAAAGACGGCATTGGATGTGAAGTAGGTGGTGTCTGCTAAATGTTTCTGGACAGGAAAATTCACTTTTCCAATTTAAAGAAAAAAAAAAATGTTTGATGATCTAAGACAAAAACAATTGGTTATTCATGAAGTGAAATGTCGTCTGTTCTTTTGTGTATTCATACTGAACCAAGCGAAAACTTGCTGCTGTGAATTGGGAATTTCTCCATTGCGAGACTAATAAAGGATTTATTATCTTATCTTATCTTATCTTATCTTCAACCCATGTTTACGAAGGCTCAATTATTTGACTGAATTTGCAGTCGGATACATAAATACGATAGCTGCAGCCGGAAATTCCACGCTTTGTGCCTCGATGGTTCATAAACGCTCACAACATGAAACCAGGAGAAATAAATCAAATTGAGAGCGTGGGTTTGTAACTTGAAAAGCTCTTTAACTCGAGGCACCGGTCAGGCTGTTAAGGGTACCGCGGCCCTAAAAACTGGAATTGTCAGCCGGCGTCTCACCGAATGAGGCCAAGTCTTGTGTGGTGAAGGACAGGTCCAAGGAGTTTGGTCTCTCTGGTCTGCGGACTCGGGGCTGCCTGAGCAGGGACTCGTCTCGCATGGTGACCGTCACCGAAGAGTGCGAGGCACCGGCGCTTTCTCCCGGCGGCCCCGTCGGAGCCCCGCTTCCTCCTTCCGTACCCGTATCCTCGTCGCCGCCTCCTTCGCTCTCGCCTCCGCTCTCGCCGTCGCCCCGGCCGCGGCCCGTGTTGCTGTTGTTGTTGTTGGTGTTGGGTCGGGCCGAGCGCAGCGCGGCCACGCCCGTAGACGCGTCGCCGGGATCCGGCGGCTCGCGGCTCAGCAGCGGCTCGTGTTCGTCCGGGCTGGCCGTGATGACGCCGAGGCTGAGGCGACCGTCGTCGGACCGCAACGCTCCGTTTCCGTTCCGATGTTGTGACCGTTGGCGGGGCCGTCGATGCCGCCGTTGGCGTGCGCCTCTCGTAGGGCCGGTATGTTGTTGATACCCGCGCCTCGGTGAGCTCCCGCGTCCGCGTTCGGGCCCGTTACCGCGCCGCCGTTAATCTTGGTTCCCTCCACCTGCCGCAGGTTGGACTTCCCCGATCGTCCGAACTTGAACCTGAGCGAAGAGGACGACGACTCCTTCTTGGCCGGCTTGCTGCGCAGGGACAAGCTCGACGGCCTTTTGGGCAGGTTCTGCTGCTTGGGCAGAGGAAAGACGGCGGCGGGAATGGAGGGGGCCGGTTCGGAGGCGCCCGAGGCTTCGCTCGCCATCTTGATGAGGGGGTACAGCAAGCTGGAGCTCCCGGGGCTCAGCGGGTCTGGCGAGCAGAACTGCTTTTGCGAGTGTTCCATCAGGTTCTCGTCTGAGCTCTCTTTCAGGTTCTTGTCCACCTCTTTGGGGTCCAGCTTGGTGGTCTCCAGGTCTTCTTGGGTCAGGTGGAGGCAGACGGGCACCGTGGCGCTGCCCATTGGCCCCTCGGACTCCGAAATGATCGTGGTGGTTGTGGTCGAGGCCGAGGGGCTCCCTCTGAGACCCAAGCAAGCCCCGCTGGTGCTGCTCCCCTCCGGGCTGGGCATCCGGGCGTTGGCTTGCTGCTGCCGCTCTTGGTTGATGGAGTTCCTGTTCCTCTCTCCAGTCCCGCCCCCCAATCGGCCACCTGCGGAGCTGGTGGTATCGGACTGCGCGTTTTTGGCCATGCCCTCGTGCTCTTCGATGTAAGTGGAGGAATGGTCAGCGTACGGGCCGGACTTGGGGGTCACCCGGTTTCTGAGGGGAAAGAGCGGGGGGCAGAGTATTCCCGGTTTGAAAAAGCAGGCGGGCATTTCAGCGGGTGAAGAACCACGTGAAGGTTTTTACCTCTCGTTGTGCAGAGTGGTCGACATGGGGTTGAGCGTGGGGCTGACCGATTTGGAGCGGTCCCAAATGAGGAGCAGCTCGGCCTGCCGTTCCTCGGCGCACTGGGCCGTCAGGCGGGCCTCCGCGTCCTGGTCCCAGCAGTCCTCCATCGTCTCCTTTAGAGAGCGAACCGCCTGCCAGATAAGAGACACAAGACGCGTCGTAACGGCCGCATCGACGGCCACCGTTCTCAAACTGGGGAGCCATCTTTCGAGGGGCCGCAGAAAATTTTGCAAATGTAGTATTTGCAGGTGGAAAAGAAAAAAAAAACAAATGGGGTAAATGACATCCTCCTTAAAATGTCGAGAATTGCCCAATTAATAGTTTAAAACTCTAAATATGCTGCAAAGCGTGCTCCAAAGCTTCCAAATCATTCTACAACCTTACCGTTAAAAATAAATGGCTGACAGATGATTTGATTTAAAAAAGAAAAAAAAAAAATGCTCCGGGTGTGACAGACAAGCGGCCATAATATGATTTGCTGATATGGTCAATGGGTGACTGTGTGCGTGTTCATTACAAGAATGACACGCGTATTTTCGACATCAGTTTTTCCCGGCATTTATTTTGCCGCGTACGCTCCACTTTTTCTGTTACACATTAGGAGATTTCCAGCAGTACTGTAGTTGACGTTGTTACTTGCTCTCTGAGCATTCGTGGATATATATTAAATATATGTATGAAGTGCATGAAAAACAGGGAAAAACTGCGAGTAAATGTCCATGCGCACCCTTTCGTCACGTATCAAAGTGATCCGTTACCTTCGTGATTTGATGCCAAGTAAATGCAAAGTGCTCTTCTACCCTAACCCCCACACATTGCTTTCAAATGCTTTACAACTGTACGAAAATACGATTTCTGTTTAAAAACAAATAAATAAATAGTTTCTGCAATTAAAAAAAAAAAAAAAAGGATAAAATGACAAAAAACAACGGGGCATAGAGAGAAAAACAAAGTCTACCCCTGAAACTACCCTGTGCAATTATTTTGATGCGCACCAGTGTTATTGACATAAAATAAAACATAATATATACTCGGCCCCCTGAAATACATTTCAGCACTATTTCCAGATAATGACATCTGGAGTTGATAAACAATTTAAGAGATTATTATTAATCTGTGATCTATGAATTTTGATAACGGAACATCACGTTTAGTGAGCGACTGCAGCGAAACAGACGGGCTGAAATAGATTGCGAATAACATTCCATAAGCATCAAACCAGTGTCCCGCTGACATCAAACATTTGCGTTTTATTTCCGACAAATTTTGCTATTCGGGCCTTGCTGTTGCTCCCCTTCTGACTCCGCCCTCCCCCACACGCGTACCAAGCTGTTCTCTTTCCAGGCCTCTGGGAATTTGGGCCGCTGTTTCTCCCTCGACACCAGCACTTGCATGTCCTCGAACGTCGGGTGGTTGCCGGCCTCCGCCTGGAAGGCCATCTGGTACTCTGGCACGGATTCGCCTACAGGTCGCAAGTGAGGAGGAGAAATGGGAAATTGAATCGGGACGACAGTATTTTTCTGCGTGTGTGTGTGTGTGTGTGTGTGTGTGTGTGGACGTGTATGAGTGAAGTCTTACCGGGGAAAAGGTCGGTACATCTCATGAAGGTCTCCCAGTAGACCAGGCCCAGAGCATACATGTCCACCTGTTTCAGCGCCGACTCACAGTCCCTCAGATTCACGGCTCCTTCCAACACCTCTGGCGCCATGTAGCGGATGGTGCCCACCTAAAAAAGAGGTGAAAGCATGGCAGGAATTGAAATGACATTTTGAATATTTATTGCCATGGCAACGTCTGCATCCCGATGATGATGACGTTCTCCTCCGGGTACCTGTTACTCGGGGGGGTCTGCTCTCACCTCACTGATAGCAGCGTTTTCCTCCTCCCCGTGGCGCGCCGGCCTGTTGCCCGTCAGCTTCATGGACAGGCCGAAATCGATGATGACACAAGTGCCATCGGCCTTGACGAGAATATTCCGACTGTTCAGGTCCCTGTGGGAGACCGCTGGCTTGTACATGTCTTTGAAAGGAACGAAAAGGAGGACAATGGAGCAACTGTGAAAAACTGAATGAAACGTGGCCCGGTAACACGACGGTTACCGGTCGTTATCTCAAAGCCGTTGTGATTTGTCGCTGTGGCTCGACCGAAACCACAGATGGATTTCATCTCAGGGCGCACATGCTAAAAGTTGACGGCGCGCCCACTTTGGCTCTTTGTCACTCAAGTGAAGAGACAAAGAGAGGGAGAAAAATCTTGCACTCAATGTACAGCACGGCAGCAACACTCGTCACCTGAAAGTCTCCAGGTTTAGTGTGAGGTTGGAGAAAATACCGGATTTTCCACACTAAAAGGCGCACCGGATTATGAGGCGCACCTTCAATGAATGGCCTATTTTGTAATTTTTTTCATATATTGGACACACCGCATTATAAGACGCAATCTACAACGCATCCACTAGATGGAGCGCCACTCAAGGAAATGCCAATAGAATGATCAGATGTCAGTAAAACGTACTGAATAAAGCAGCGACACACTTCACTTAACCAACAGCAAGTTAGAACATCGACTCGTTAACGTTGACCTCTCTTGCCGCTGCTCGATTTCCGCGTTCGACTGCGGAACCGATCGCCTTAAGTTTGAACTCTGCGTTGTCAGCATGTCTCAAGCAAGGAGCCATTTTGGGGTCGGAATATTACCGCAATGACCATGCACAAGGCGCATCGGATTTTAAGGCGCGCGTTGAGCTTTTTTAGAAAATGGAAGGCTTTTAGGTGCGCCTTTTAGTGCGGAAAATACGGTAAATCCATACTTGGTTCTGAAAAGTCAGTAAATCCAGCAAAAAAAACAAAAAACAAAAGTGTTTCATTCATTTGTGTGCACCCACAAGGCGGGGAGAAAAAGAGGCAGGGAAAAAAATATTTTCCAGGAAATGTGACTTTTTTTTCTCAGGTTTTCAAGGACCTGTGAGAACCCTGCACTGATATGCAGATTTTTGGTATTTGCGGGCCAGCCCAGTCAGTACCTATCCCCTGTAACTATAGTGGGGGTGCACTGTTGGAAGAAATAAAGATACAACCCGTTGGTCACGGAACAAATTCAATGTGTAAATCAAGATAACACTGTATATTGGTACTGAATCATACAACATCAAGCAAATCCACTTGCACCGCTTCATGTTCTCCTCTCTTGACATTCTGCCAAAACAGGATGCGCCATTACCAGGCTGCTAAACTCTGTCCCCGCTATCAAATCTCCAAAAATAAGATTATAACCATATGGCCTCAATATCCTCTGCCTGTGCACTCTGACTGACCAGAACCACCGAATCCAGAAAGATCCGCCCGATCGCAGCTCCGTGTACCGCAGGCCACTCCTCTTTCCCTTTTGACTCTTCTTCGCCTGTCACTCGCTCGTCCACCTGCCTTTCATTTTCTTCCACCCTGCTTGTAAGCCTCGCTGACTGCTGTGACGAGTCCCCCTGCTGATTGAGAAGAATGAGGAGGGCCAAAGGAGTTGCAGCTCTGTTTAGCTGTCGGTTCTGCCTAAGAAGAATGATTTCACTAAGCCTCGGGAATATTCATATCGGCTCACTTCATCCTTCTTTCCAATTTTGTATGACTTGGATGCAGGCGAGACGCCACTCTATAAATAGGCCTGGCCCAAGTGTGGGTTTGTCCAAATGCAGTGACGCAAAGTGCTCCAAGACCCACACGGAGTTCTACCGTGCTGGCTGTAGCTCTTGGCTGGAAGACAGGGATTCCAAATAATTCCAACAAAACTAACTAAAACAAAACAAACAAAAAATGATACAAATTTTCTTGCTGCAGAAGCCTCCAAAAAAACCCGTGCGTGTGATTTTTTTGCCAGCTCACCTCCTTTGAAGAGTTCAGTGTGCAGGTACGCCAATCCCCGAGTGACAGAATGAGCAAGCCGACAGCTGTTGACCCAGTCGTTGGTCTGAACGCTCAGGTAGCGGCTCAGAGAGCCCTAGGGTAGGAGACAGGAGGCAAGAAAGAGAAGCACCGTCGTGAGATGTGAAGGTGATGAGGCGGCAAAGTCAAATCAATCGTCAGCATCGCTCTTGGGGTCTGACAAAATGAGAAGTGACGTGTGTGGAGGCGGGGGGAAAAAATGCTGAGTCTTTGTCACGTCACACCACTGCTTGACAAAGGGAAAGTGACATGCCGATTTCACTGGGTCACATGCACCGCATGCAGGTATAAGACATAGCTTGGCTCTGTCTTCATAGCAAAAGGCAAATATTCAATTGCCGTATTTTCTGCACTATAAGGCACGTGGGAGGATAAGGCGCATCTTCAATGAATGGCTGATTTCAGAACTGTTTTCATATGTAGGACGCGCCGCATTATAAAGCACATAGAATAGAAGCTACAATAGTGGCTGCAATTGCATTATGCATCCACTAGATGGCGATATGCAAAACGGAATACAATACAATATAGCTTTATTTATAGAAAGCTTTTGCAACTGCTCCAGCTGCAACAAAGCGCGTTACAGAACATTTAAAATACTACGTCTAAGAAGTTTGAATATTGATCCATATATATTGATAATGATCCACATATATAAATAAGGTGCATCGGATTATAAGGCGCATCGGATTATAAAGCGCACGGTCGGTTTGAGAGAAAATTGAATGCTTTGAGGTGTGCCTTAAAGTGTGGAAAATAAGGAACATTGGATGCGCATGTTGCACCAATTGCCAAAAGGAGTCACTTCAACTAACATGTGGGTAGTAATGGGGTTAGCCGGTAGATCGAGCATTCATTGAGGAAGTTCTGGCGGTTGTTGGCGGTGAAAACCTTGACGGCGACAGGTCGTTCGTCGAGGGAGCCGCAATAGACGGCGCCGTATCGACCCCGGCCAATTAGCTACAAGGAGAGCAGAAAAAAAATAATAATTCCCACTTGTTTGACAGAACATAAATGAGCACAAATGGAAGCAAAATTGTCCATTTGTGAAGTGAACACAAGAATAATTCTCGGAATTTTGATGGGTGAATTTTTACATTATTGAAATACTAAAATTGGCTCGACATGTTGGTGCTTGGTCAGTTTTGCAACGTTTTCAGTTTTGGGAGGAAAAAAATGACTTTTGCATGTGCACATTGCCAAATGTCATTGGCACACATTTGGGTAAAATAGGTGATAGAAAATACTGACTCTGAAAAGAAACTCAATCTAAACTTTGTGCTTTCGAAAGAATACAATATTTGTAATTCTGTGTTCCTAGTGCAGATTCATCAAATATCATAAAGGTAGAAAATCAATTTAAAGTTTAAGAGAAATACTGACAGGAATGCTTCCTGTAGAAAAAACTGGAACTAGAAGAAAAAAAAAAAGTTAGCAGCAGCGTTTTCATCCCATCAGTTTGCTACACTTGAATATTGAGGCCTAGTTTCCATTTTGGGAGCGTTTTTATCATTCAAGGTGGTGGCTGTAGTTCAAGAGAATTAAAATGCAAAAAAACCCCCCAAAACAAACATCCTTCTAGAAAATGAGCAGTAGTGATTCATGTCGTTCTGAAATCGATTCCTTGGAACACTCAGAGTATCATATGTGCTGTCGCGACGTGGATGATGAAAGTCACACTGAAACAACAATTGCAACTGCAATCGATTGGCAATCGATTGTGATCGGATGATTTTCATGGAAAAGGACTAAAGTGCAAACTTTGACCAAAGCCTTTTAATCCCCCCCGCCCCAACTTTTTAATACATGACTTAAAATGTGTTCACTATCTTTGGCTGTAGTTTGATGATCATTGATTAGCTTGATTTATTTTATTGATTTGGGTTAGCCTTGTCCTGAAATCAAGACAGGCTGAATTCTGCCTCGGGTGTTTTTGGGGGTGAGTAGTGGAAGTGAACGGCCTTGTATGTTGTCCCACTTGGTTCGAGCGTGATGCAGAATAAGAAGTGGTATCGTTTTTCTGGAGGAAAAAAAAAAACGGTCTTATTTCAGGAGCAGACCTCGAGCAGTTTGAGATTATCCAGGTCCAAAGAGCTCTCGGAGCCAGCGGCTTCCATCATGTTCAGATTGTGAAGACCTTGCTTACTGTCCCCTGTAAAAAAATAAATACAATTTAAAAAATGTGCACACACAAAGTAATTTAAAGAAGATCCTCTCCGATCCCTTGATTACGACCCCATCAAAACATTTAACAAACACGAGTGAATGTGGTCTGTTTTTGCTCTCAGCGCGGCGCCATGGAAACTCACCACGCATCATGCGGTAACCAAAGAAAGCAGCTACCGCGACGACGGCCAGCACAGAGATGGTTGCCAGGGCGATGATTATTGTCTCTTCATAGCGCAGAGTGTGAGGGTCTGCAGGCATGACAGATTAAAAAGAATAAACGTGCGTGTAGCAAATATGAGGGCAAATGGTCTCAAGAAATATACCAGGAACTTCTGAAATATTAATGACGTTAGTGATTCCTATCGGATGATGGTTATGTTTGCTGGGAAGGTAACAGTAAAACGGTAAATTGGCCTTCACTATTATCGCACTTTTCTACCTTCAAGGTACTCAAAGCAATCCGACTAAAATGGCCTGGACAAAAAAAGATGGTGCCATTAATGTTGTCATTATTCTTGATGCACTAAAACGATTTCGGTATGCTGCAATGAGACCTGACTCTCAGATTTGAAGCTCCTACGGGCGATTTTCAGATCAGGGTTCATAGTCAGCCACCAAATAGCTTTGAGAATTTGTTCTTCGGCAATTCATGTCTTTTCAACGCTTTGTTTTGGGTCACTATCCTGTTGGGAGGAACCGTGACCTGTGGCTGAAATACAGAGCGGCACACTTTGTCTTGACTGTTTTGAGATTTCATCTCACTTTGCTGCAAAGGAATTTGCAGATTTTTTTGGTGGGGGTAGAATCACTTTTTATCACAGCCAGTGAATTGAAACAGGTGAACGTTTATCAGGAGCTTTCAAGGACCAGCTAAAGGTAAGCTTATCCTCTACTGGTTGTAGCCTCAACAAAGCTCAGTGTACAATCTGTCGTACGCATCCGAGTCTTTCTGAGGTTTTAGTCGGTCGCTTTAAGGCATGTTTTAAATGAGCAAACATTCTTGGTTTAAGAATGCAGCTAATGGCATATGATTTCTTTTTTTTTTCCAGCTATATTTTGACAAAATACTCAGCTATTTGCTGTTGAAGATCAAAGTACAGGATGACAAAGTCTAGCAAGCATCACCCTGATTGCTTTTGCGATCCATGCGGAAAGTATCCATTACCTAGATGAAGATGCAAAATCATCTTGAGGGGAAAACAATCGTATAAAGCCTGTTTTGAAATCGACCCCGGGGGACCAAGATGAACCAATGGGCCCCCTCACGCAGTATGACAATGTCTGTGAGATGGTGTCTGTAATCTTTATCCCATCAAATAGGAGCATATCGAGAAAAACGAACAAGATATTTGGAGCGTACATCCAAAACGTCGCTAGAAATTTTGTCAGCTGTCTTTTTTTTTTTTTTTTTTTTAAATACAGACTAGTGTAATCCATTTGCCATGTTTCAACACGCTCCCACAACTAACTGAATCTGATGTCATGAATGCTTTTGGCCCCAGACTGCTCCCACTTAGACAATGGACCCGTCACCTCAATGGTGGCAAGAGAGCTGCCAGACAGGTCGGCAATCAACAGTGAAAGCGAGCACAAACAACGGCTTACAAATTAGAATCTAACTCCAAGATGTCACATTTCATCTAACGTACTGAAACCATTATTTCTTGCTTTCTGACTTCCTCTCGCGTTTGTTTTGTCACCTGGCGGCTAAGCAGAACAGTCACCAACCCACCCGCAGGCAGACTGATAACACAGACGCCTTGCATTCCGAGGAATGTGGAGTGGCAACATGAATGGTAGAGTGTGTGTGTGTGTGTGTGTGTGTGTGTGTGTGTGTGTGTGTGTGTGTGCGGGTGAATGTGCGTTCCGCCACCCGCCCTGACACAGAGAACACACACACACACACACACACACACACACACACACACACACACACACACACACACACACACACACACTCAGTGCATTTTATTCACTGCTAAACCTTGAGGAAAGAACAATTGACAGTACATGCGCTTTGCTTTGCTTGACGACGTTCCAAAGTGTGACGCAGGATGACAACTTCTGAACTGTCGATGCCGATCCTGAAATCCTGTTCTTGCCCGCGCAAGGCACATTATTGAAAACATATATTCATTTCAGCGTGCGCGAAAGGGGAATTCAAAATCCCCAAATTTGTCACAGTAATACGCTCTTTGCCCCTCCACTAGTCTAAACACGGCATTCTGAGTAATATTGCACTTATGGAATACGAATTAAGCCTCTTTTTGTTCAGCTCGGTTGGTGGCCATTTTTCTACTTTCTGTCAACTGAAAATGAAAATGCTCAGGGGCCAGGTAACGACCAATTACGGATCATCTATTGTCTCGAGCTGACCCATGATTGGTTGTTACCTGAGCACTGAGCAACTGTGATGTCATTTTCCGTTGGCAGAAGGTGGCAAAATGGCCCCTGAGATGGACAAAAGCGGGCGGATTTTGCTGCTTAAGTCATGTTCCGCATACACAATATCAATCAGCATTTAGACGAGTAGGGCTGCATTGCAAAAAACATTTAAGGGTTGATTTCCCCTTTAAGTGTTAATCATTTGCTGACAGTTAACTGCTCAGTGCATATTTGTCTCGATTTATCACACAAAAATCATATGTGATAAAATCCCAAAGAAACACGGTCGATGACTGAACGGAAGCAAGTGAGCGGCAAGGCGAATCTTCGGAACAGCAACTTAAAACAAGGGCAACCCTGCGGGTCTGACTTGGCAGGGCCACGAACCTAACACGAAGGACGAGGAGCTGGTCTAGACCGGGTCATGACCGGGGCGTTTAAGATGTCCCAGGAAAGAATGTACCAGAAACTAGAGAAGTTCTGGGTAATACATGGCTCTCTTACCAAATTGACCCGAAATTTAGTGAAACGAATTGGGGGTGGGGCTTATTCCAGTTAGGTGCCATAGTGTACATGTACAGTCTGTGTGCAATTGTGTGTGTGTGTGTGTGTGTGTGTGTGTGTGTGTGTCTGCGCACGTACAGATGGGCTGTGCAGTGGCGGGGCTGGGAGGTGAGAAGTCCTCTGTGAAGTTGACATTGCACATGTCACTTCCGCAACAGCAGAAGTGGTACGTCCCGTTCTGGGTCTGAGACGACAGGTTTTTCACCACGCAGCGGTCATCGCGACATTTTTGGTAGTCGCTAGGGTAGGTCCAACAACCTGGATGGGGTTGACGACAGCACAAATATGACGATACAAACGAGCCATGGTTTTTCCTTTAAGTTCAATCAGCTATTTTTATTTCTTAATTTGACATTGCTCATAGAGCGAGAGAGAGAAAATGCCGCAAAAGGTCTGCGAGAGGCAGGGAAAGTCAGCAAAACAACAGCGCGTCACATTGAACAACGTATACAGTACTACATGTTTATGTTTACTGTATTTTGTTATTTATACACTAACCTAACCTATACATCTTAAACATGTATATATACAGGATATTAGTACGGTATATAGCATTAAGTAATATTAATTACTACAAACATTTACTTCTACATGCATGTATACCATTGCTAGCTAGCTTGTGCGGTGTAAGTACTGCAGCACCGGGCTTGCCTCGACTTCCGACTCTCCGCGTGGAGGTGACTTGATCGCGTTGCTCCACGTTTAACGTGCCCAGTGAAGCTTTTCGGGACAATCTCGGTGTGTCAATTATCGTCAAAACCACAAAATCTCAGATTCTGAGTTTTGCTAGTCACCGTGTTTTGCTGAAGCGTATAATGCAAATTTTGACACGCAAAACTGCTTTTTTTGAGCCTTGAAATATAGATTTTATATCCCAACCATAAACTGCAAGATTTCCCTTCAAAGTAATCCCCCTGGAGTCAAACGCATTTTCCTGCTTTTTAAACATTGGGCACTAGCAACGCATTAGAAACATTTCATTAAACATTATAATACATTCCAGTACCGTATTTTCCACACTAAAAGGCGCACCTAAAAGCCTTCCATTTTCTTAAAAGCTCACAGCGCACCTTAAAATCCGATGTGCCTTGTGTATGGTCATTACTCTAATATTGTGACGCCAAAATGGCTCCTTGCTAGAGACATGCTTAGAACGCAGATGTCAAACTTAAGGCCATCGGTTTCGCAGTCGAACACGGGAATGGAGCAGCGGCAAGAGAGTTTACCGTTAACGAGTCAATGTTATAACTTGCGCTTGGTTAAGTGAACGGTGTCGCTGCTTTATTCAATACGTTTTCCTGACATCTGATCGTTCTGTTTGCGTTTCCTTGAGCATAGCTCCATCTAGTGGATGCATTGTAGATCGCGTCTTATAATGCGGTGCGCCCAACGTATGAAAAAAAAATTACAAAATGGGCCATTCATTGAAGGTGCGCCTCATAATCCGGTGCGCCTTTTAGTGTGGAAAACACGGTAGGCTCAAAAATATGATGTTGTTGGTATTACTCATTTGCCCAATTTCATGGCGTGCATCGCTCAAAGCTTTGAATGGACTGTCGTTTTCATTTCCAGTGGGTGTGTTGCTTGGGATTACAACTGGGGCATTTAGACATTGAGACTTGCGTGCAGTGTCCTACCTTGTTTGACCAGACGGAATTCGCCTGGTGAACTTTTCTCCCACAAGCCGAAGCAGTTGCTGCCCTTGGCACATCGGATGGTGGTATTCTCCGGCGAGACTCGGCCCTCGCCCCCGACCACTCGCTCCACCTCCGATTGCTGCTCCTGGTCTGTGAAGGCACACTCTCGCTCTTCGCCCTGTGCCGCTACGCAGAGACAGAGGATGCGGTCTTGACTATTCATCGTATCCGAAAGTGTGCAGCTTTTGCCGAACATCTAATAGTCAGAGGTGTGTTGTGACCTTTCGCCCACACCTCTGCATTTTCGTTGACAAAAATAAACGACACCGTGAGCGCCGCAAAACACATTCAGCCCAGAACAAGTTTTATTCGAACCCTTTAAAATGTTAGCGTCGGTTTGTCAGTATACTGGAAACAGTTATTTCCACAAGACAAAAATGCATTTTGTCTTCAGGGTTACGAGACAATGTATAAATGTTACTCATTTAAAGATGATATTTTATTTGACTTTTGCTTGACTCACAGCCCCCCAAAAATGGAACAATGCGTGTCTCGTTTCAGCCAAACGTTAATAAAAATGTCGAATCTAGCCAAAAGGTCAGAACCCATCCAAAAGGGCTCGGACAGAAGGGACATCACAGTCCAGTGCGCTTGTGAGCGATCATTTACAGATGAACAGATGAAGTTGAGCAAATGCACAGTAACCGTTCACAAAAGCAAGTCAACGTTGGCGAGACACCACTATAACGCCGCCGTCACATACACTGCTTTATGAAAGCGGCTAAAAGTTTGCCGGATGTTCAACATTCGAGGAAGATTCCATTCTTCAAAGCTCGTGCTCCACATCAGAGCTACATTTGCAACGATATGTAAAGCATACAATTTTTTTTTTTTCATTCTGACTGCTGTCGTACCCGGAAATAGCAGACCTCCGCATACTCCACATCGAACCTTGCAGATTTGTATCATTATGGAGAAACCGGCTGCAATAAATTGTCAGCAATATTCACAGGCAATCGATTTAAACACCTGAGCGGTATTTACTGCCGCACTAAAAGTGATCATATCTGTCATTATAGAGTAATGGGAGACATTTAATTGACATTCACAAAAATCGTGAAAACTCCCTAGATAGCCTGGACATAATTGGAAGTTCTTCATTGGTAGATATTGCCGTAGAATGTCGTTGTATAAAGCAATTTAAAATATAAACAAGAGCTGTTGTCTTTCCATAATTGTTTGGTGTAGCAAGTCCACATTGACAGGTTTTTTTTTTTGTTTTTTTTGGGGGGGGGGTTAGAATATTGTCAAATTAGCATTATTTTTTTGTTTGTTTTTGAGGGTTTACTTGTGCCCATTTGGCCCACCCCGAGTGCAGCCCATCCAAACACTGCTCCGATATCTACAGTGTGCCCAAAAGAAAACGGTTCACTTGCTGATGTGCATTTTCAACAGAGCCAAATTGATGGCCGAGGGGAAGCGCTTGAGCCAAAGTCAGTGTGTGGCTTTGCGTACAGTACGCGGTTAATCTGAGATAAGAAACACGATATACTATATTGTATGTCCTATAAACAGATCCTCCCTTTCCTCTGTTTTGGGGGGGCTGACGCTTGATATGGCGTCAAGGGTGGAAGTGTTCCGCCCAAGGTCAAGCTAGCCTGAGTGTGTAGCAGGCAGAGTGGTAGACAGACTTTTCTCTCATATCCCATCCACATGTAAAGACATCAAATTGGCCAAAGTCGACCTCTGTTTAGTGCTTTTTTTTTTTTTTTGTAGGCGCCATTGAGAAATGTTAGGTCAAGTCAAATCAAGTCACAATTATTTATATAGCCCTTAATCACAAACAAGTCTCAAAGGGCTTCACATGCCCACGGTTGACAAGTATTCACGACATCCCCTGACGGGAGAGGGGGTGAGGAGTGGGGGGGCAAGGAAAAACGTAAAAACACCCATCTGGGGGAAAAATGAGAAACCTTGAGAAGGGGCCGCAGATGGGAGAATCCCCCTTCCAGGATGCAATGGATGCCGAGTGAGCTACATTTGACACAATATTGTACTGTACAACGTAAGTTACAATGATATAAAATCCATATAAACAAGATGAAAACGCTGCAGGGAGATGCCTTATATCAGACTTTATGATGGCAAAAGTTCCACGCAAAAGACAAATTTAAATCTCCATAATTTTCGGTGGGATTTTTTTTTCCACCATACTAAGAACTACGACTGATAAAAGTGATGGCCATTGAGATACACGCGGGAATTTATTTTATTTTTTTTAACAAACGTAAACATTTTAGAAATGCTGATAAGCATTCAATTAACGTTTTCCACGAAAAACAGAAGGAAAATGCGGAGAAAACTCCCAGTAAAAGCAAACCCTCAATATTAAAGAGGAGGGGAGAAAAAAAAGACGTAAAAAAATATGAACATGCGAATCCGCATGTGGACAGGGGTCCACCGTACTATGAAAAACAGCACAGCTTTTATCGAACATCCAACGTCATGACATAAGTGACGGCACACTAAAATCATCTCTTTTTCCGAGAGGTTGTCATGCAGGTCTGTATTTTGCGCCGATGTTCATTGGCTTGATTGCCATCTTTTCTGACATTGTCATTGTCATGCCACAAAGCACTTTCACCACTATCTATATTTACCACAATTCATTTTTGGTTTCATTTACTATTCAAAACTGCCTGAAGCTTTATTCCCAAACGACTGATAAAGTCCACACATTTTCTTATAAGCCTCAAGTCCTTGTACGGCAACTTTGACAAAATGCTTTCTTCCAGGAATACGTTTCCTTGACTACGCTTGAAAATGACTGGAATTGTCCTGCTGGAGGGAGGGGCAGCGGACATCAGGATACATGCCGCAATGGAGGAAATATATTGGGACAATAGAAGGAAGTGCACAGCCAGTGACCAGTGACAACACCCGAGACGGTAAAACAAACTAAGACTAACCTTGTTGGCTGCTGATGGTTAGACAGGAATCCGTAAGTATGAACTATCTTTCCCCTGTCTTTATTTCAATGTCAAAAAAAGAATCGCCTGTCCAGCCATAATTGGAAGCTCGCAGCAGTCATAATCTACTCTCCCGTACAGTACCGTTATCCAAGGCTTGAAATAAGCAGCTTGGCATCGCGGTTTACGGGTCAAAATTCACAAAGCTGCATATGGGCTGCCTAATATTATGGAAATCCGAGAACGCTAAAATGTATTAATAACTGCATGCGGAAGGAAGTGTAAAGTATAAAGGATGTCACTGTGGCAATGCCGCGCGTAGTTTTGCCTTGATATCCGCGCGTTGTTTTGAAAATGTGCTGCAGTTTCACTCCAAGTCGGCGGGGTGTCGCTATGGCTGATATTGGCTAGGAGAGCACAAGATGTAGTTTCCTCTGCATTTTAGGGCCAATTCCGGTAGTTGCTTTTACTTTGCTAAACAAGGAAACAAAGGGGTGGGGGGTTATTTCCAGCTTTTATTATCTCCTTTGAAGAAACAATCAAAATACAGCCGACTGAAGAGCCCACTCAGCATTTGGTGGGCAGATCTGGATAGCCACTCGGTACCATGGCAGTTAGCGAGTACATGCATGCATGTAACGCGCATGTAAAAACCAAAAGTAAAAATGAAGCCCTTAAGCCAGGCTTAAACAAAACGCAGAGGGAATAAACAGGGCTCAACCCGTGGCTGCAACGAGGCTTTACGTCTATACAATTTCAACTATGAGAGCACTTCTAAAAAGCTGGGTGTCGGTGTTTTTCCTCAAGCTTTGCTTGACCGAGGTTGATTCTTTTAACTAAATTCTTTCAATCTCTTAGGAACATTTCTGGTCGGATGCCAATCGCAGTGTTTATCTGCGATTGGCCGTGGCAGATCCTGCTCCTGGTTCTGTTTTGCAGAGCTTGAGTTCTGCCTCCGTCCGCTGCCCTGGATAGTGGGTTAGAGTGTGCAGGCAAACCCGGTGAAGCGTGACACATGAGAGAGAAAGGCTCGGGTCGAGCTCTCTTTGCAAGCTTGCTCATTGGACGATGGCTGGCACTTAGTGGGTTACCCATGGCCCAGATATTTGTTATTTGTTAACCCCCCCCCCCCCCCATGCGCTCCACCATCTATCCCCCGACTCCAGCCCAGTAACCCGCCTCCCCAGAACTGGCCCTCGGTGCCCCCCGCCCTCGCCCTCAAACAACCCCCTTCCGCTCAGCCTCGTTGCTGAAAAACAACCGATCTAATCTGACTCGATTGCCACGGCCCACCGGAGACACGCAAGACGCTGCAGTTGGAAGACTCCACGCAGGCAACTGACGGCAATGTGGACTGATTGCGTCGCATTCACATCAGTCTTGCAAAAACGCCAACAAAAGTGGCATCGTAAATGTCGGAAATCATATCGAAGGGATTTGTGAAGCTTCCCACTCAATAAACGGATGGGGTTGTGTTCACTCATCAAAGATTTTTTTTTGTTGTTGTTGGAAACTCTATACTGATGACGGGAAGCCAGTGAGAATTAAAGAAGAAATGCAAACCCGTGGTTGCGTCTCTTATGCACGTTGTGGTACCGCCTACACCAGGGGTCACTAACATGGTGCTCGAGGGCACCGGGTAGCGCCCAAGGTCCATGTGCGTAGCCCATGGGCCCACTATACAAAGGGTTCAACATTCATGGGACATTGTGATTTTCTCAGAACCTTGTAAGCGGTTACTACAGTGGACAGCTTATCAGGTTATCATTATTTGTGCATGAAAGGGTTTAGATGGGGGTTTTTTTTGGACAGTCATACCTCGGTTTTCGACCATAATACGTTCCAGAAGGCTGTTCGAAAAGCGATTTGTTCGAATTCCGAAACTATTTGATTAGCCCGTGATTAGGGGCTAATACACGATGCAGAAATAACATAAAAACAGTCAGATTTGCGAAAATCGCAACTAACACGTCTGCTCACAATGAACGTTACACGAGGAAGCGTCACTTCCTCGTGTAAGGAAGCCGAGAGGAGTTGAGTGGTGTATTCGGGTTTGCTCAATTTGGTCGAAAACCGGTTTTCGGTCGTAATCCAAGGCGCAAAAGTCTCGTTCTGGTTGAAATCCAATTTGGTCGATAACAGACACGTTCGAAAACCAAGGCTTGACTGTAATTATTGCGAGAAATTGTTCTCGTGATTGATGTTTTCACATTAATGAATATAATTCATAACAACATCAAAAGGTAACAAACTGGTAATCCTTGCGATATTGAGTCCTTGAGATATTTGCTCCATGTGCAGCACTTCGTATACAACGGTGGTTGTTTTAACGTGAGGAAGCGTCACTTCCTCGTTTAAGGAAGCCGAGAGGAGTCGAGTGGTGTATTCGGGTTTGCTCAGTTTGGTCGAAAACCGGTTTTCGGTCGTAATCCGAGGCGCAAAAGTCTCGTTCTAATTGAAATCCAATTTGGTCGATAACAGAGACGTTCGAAAACCAAGGCTTGACTGTAATTATTGCGAGAAATTGTTCTCGTGATTGATGTCTTCACATTAATGAATATAATTCATAATAACATCAAAAGGTAACAAACTGGTAATCCTTGTGATATTGAGTCCTTGAGATTTTTGCTCCATGTGCAGCACTTCGTATACAGCGGTGGTTGTTTTAACGTGCTCTATAAATACAGTTGTGTTGAGAAATATTATCCAATATTTGAGGTTATTCCTCTTCCCACTTAGGACTGAAGTTTCCATTAATGCGGAAAGTCAAGCTATTTATCAAACCTAATCTACCTGCTACAGCTGTTGTTTGGGTGCATTCTCGTTGCTGAGGTGGGATGGGTTGGATTCAGGGGCCTTTGCTGACACCCCCAATATTGCCAGCCCGTGTAAGGACGGGAGGGACGAGGCGGGGGCAAGTCCGTTCTTAATCTGTGCCATCTGTTGCGTAACGACTCCCACCCCCTTTGTATCACAACCTGGCTTCGACCAACCCCCCCCACCACCCCCCTTCCCTAGCCACCCTGCGTACCCTTACTTTCCCAAATATGTGATGAAAACAGATGACTGAGGTGCTGTGCTGTAGCGCTGTTACACAACAAGGGGGACAGGGGATAATCTCCGATGATTTATGAACAAAGCGCATGGTGAGCACCACTGACTGGTCTATCCCAAAAGAAAGGGTTGTTGGGTGAGCCATACTCGATTGTAGTTTTTGGGGTGGATGTTGTGTTGAACGAAATTAAAAAAAATTTTTAAATGGGGAAAAATATGCAGATTTGTATATTTATTTATTTTAACATGAACACATTACCTCTGAAGGACAAAGTTAATGACATTCAACCCAGCCCCCCACAAAAAAAAAAATATCTGTTGATTTTTGCACATTTTTTTCTCTCTGATATCAAGTGAAACAAGTACTGAAGGAAAAGGTTTTGTAAAATAGGGCACCAGCGATATTTTTTTTTTCAATGGAATCGGTTTTTGAATTTTATTCCACCAAATCACAGAATCGGATATCAAAATTGGTGCTTCAAAAACAAGTCTATTACAAAAGTCTTCAAACACTGACTTTGCACTGACATTCCAACGATGCAAAAGCACAAGGTTGATGATGATGATGATTGTTTTTTTTTAACTTAAAGGTAGCATTCCCCAAACATTTTAGTGCCACTATGAGAAGACATAGTTGGAGGGACTGGTATAGAAACAGATGAAAAATGCATCGTATTTACAGGATCAGGATTTTTGGGGCTGATCAACTGATCAGTTAAAAAAAAAAAAAAAAAAAAAAAAACAAACCCCCACCCCCGCCACAAAATGCAGCAATATGTCGATTTAAATATTGTGTTTATTTACTGTATTTGTTATTTTTTTTAATGATTTTATTAAAAAGAAATTGTATTTTATGTCCAGTGGATATTAATGACCATTCACATCTAAACATGAAAGATTAAAGCCGGTGGCTCGTTTCCATCTGTTGTCCCTCAGCAGGTTGTAGTATGCTCGGCTACTGTTTAAATCCTTTCGTTGGAACCTTTACAAAATGATTTGAAGAACACTTGATTGGTGTATTTATGAGCTGCAACTCCTGCATGGCAGAAGGAAGCAAAAGTGGGATGCCGACGTTGTGCACCAGTCTTATACTGTACTGATGGTCGCGGGACTTTGGTATATAATATATCGAGAACTTTGAAGGCGGTGAGAGCGTGATGAAGTGAGGTTGTGGCATGAAGTGAGAGTCGCATGTGTGTCTTGATTTGTTTCGCAAAGAACATTTTAAAATGTAATCTTTGGATCAAAGATACATTTCTTGCGTGAAGCCTCCTCCGACTGTGTGTCATGCGACTACTTTCTCTGGAGGCGGTCATCTGACTGCAAGTGAGCGAGAGACTGTGGACACCGCCAATGCTTGTGCAATTAGGCGAAGCAGAGAAGAGGAGGAGGAGGAATCGGACTAGTACTCCAAATAACCCCCAAATTGCAGATTAATAGAGCCTGAATTCACTGCACTCGGCGCCTTGAATGAGCATGATTAGAATACCGTATTTTCCGCACTCCAGTGGTACCTCTACTTACGAAATTAATTGGCTCTGGAAGAAATTTCTTAACTAGAAAATTTTGTAATTAGACACACGTTTTCCATGTAAATGCCCTAATCCGTTCCAAGCTCCTCCAAAATTCAGACAGAAATGTTTCCTAAAGCATAACAATGCATCAAAAATATGTAACAAATACATGTTACAATTAAGATGATTGCGCAATAAATGAGAGTTGTGCATAATGTAAAAAAACAAAGAATGAAATAAAATGGTGGTCATTTAACTTAACTGCGTCCTCGTCGTTTTTTTTGCTTTATTTGAAGCAGATAATCAAATTAAGTGTGAACACGGTGCATTTACAACTGAGCTATACGTCTCCAACCGCAATCCATGCGGTGACTAATATGCTATTCTTCAAAAGCCAGGCTGTTGAAAATCTGCCTTGGGTCCATCTTGTGATACGGTATCAGTAATCACGTTTCAATATGAACCAATTTAAGCGTCGTCAAGCTAACGGGAGAGAGCCAAGGTTTTGTAACCCCTCTCATCAAGTGCACATGACTGCCACATGCCGCGGAAATGAAAACATCTTTGAAAGACAAAATGTCTGATCAAGCCTGAAATCATTTTGCCTCACTTTAGAAATCTCAATGTGATGGAATTAACTTCGAGGTGGTGACTTCCCTTCGATCTCCGCTTGGGCAAGCAAAACAAAAAAAAAAGAAGAATATCTGCGCGATAGAAGGTTGATTTGGCCAACCAAAAAGCTTCCACTTCTTGGCCTGACAAAGTCCGTTGTTGTTTCAGCAGTGTGTTTTGGGTCATTATCTTGCCGCATGGTTAAGGGATCTCCCCGACAGTTTGGTGCCTACCATGTTTTACAACAAAAGATTCGTGAGCACGTCTTTGGCGGCACAAGCCAAAACGTTTTCCCTACTAAATTTCACAGATCAGTTTGCCTTGCATGGTTTTACAGAGCGCCGGACATGACAGAACAATATAAATAAATATATCATTTGTGCACACGTAACTATTATGTGCACGTGAGGAACTACTTTGTGGGCACAGACTACTCCAGTCGAATGTCTTTTCAACGTTTTCACCCCAATAACGTTAGCATTGTAGCCGTACTCAAACGCAAACACAGATGAGAAAACACTAACGAGGAAGTGAAACCAATGCCATGTCCAGGAAAGGTTTTTATGTTTCCGAACAATACAGTATTTGATGAAGACAAAACACAATTTTTCATCACGAATGCCAGAAGGAATGGCATGATCAAGTATTTGTATTTCGCATCACTGAGTACTCGGAAATGTACATATTTGTACATCCCGAGAAAAGAAAGAGATGAGCCTAAAAATATGACTTGCTATGAATTAAAACAGTCCACCTCAAAACTTTACTCCATCAAACTAATGGGACGCGACCTTTGACATGCATTTTTGTTTTCATTGCTATTTCCACTGGTTGATATTTTCCAGTGAGCCTGTAATTGCACTCCGTCGCTGTCATTTGTTTGAGTGCTGACTTTTGACTGATTTTAATCCATTTTTGGTTTATATTTGATTTGATGTGCACCTGCACATTTCATTTGACAGTTGGAACTCTTTCGCCATACATTTTACCACGTGAAATGTAAAAAAAGTGTTTGTTACACTGATCATTTTCATGCTTTGCAACTTGGTGGAAGAGAGCAAATATATATCATCAGTGATCATCACAACACTAAATCTCAAATTTGAAGTTAATCACAGCAAGGGTTTGGGAGCTGCGGCCCGCCAAATTTGGACCTTTTGGGCAAAAAGGGGCGTGGCTGCCATATATATCAGATGACATCATGCGACAAAGGTGAAGCGAAGGTGGCATAAAGTTTCGGAGATGTGACTTTTCCAAGAGGCCCCCAGTTGTTCTGCCATCACTATAAACAACGTACACCAAGTTTTATTAAAATCCAAATCTGCTTGGTTCAACCCGCTGGCTGATTTGGCATGAAACAACCCTTGGAGGGAAACAGAAGCTTAGCCAAAACATGCTGGCTGATATAACCCAAATATTGAATCTAAAAACAACTACTTTTCGATGCGGGCATGGCTCATGTCATGGTTTTATCAATCCAATCCAGTATTATCGCAATACTGCCAAGGGAAAATATAAATATGTGCAAGATTTTGTGGGAATGAAAAACAATGCATGGGCGGACGCAATAGCATGAATAAATTCAAATGAAATAATTAGCGAGAAAACGGCAACAACCAAAATGAGTTTACAAACACGCCAAGGACAAATGCATCGAGGCAGCAAATACTGAGTATGTACGAAAATGCTAACAAGACTCGCTAACAACTGGACGATATCGTTTTGACTTTTGTCCGCAGCACGACTCGTGAGCCTCCACTTGCAAAGCCCTGAAAGATGAGCGACAGACGCTCTTGGCACAGCTAACACAGGCTGTACCACAAATAAAAATAAAATCAGAGCTGTCTTCTGAATATAATTCAGAGATGTGGTATTCGCGATAATTCCAATTTGAAACGATTTTACTCACTGTTTAAACGGTGATACGAGCGCTTGATATTTTTGGAGCAAGAGAGAAAAAAAAAAAAGAATCTGATAAGGATGACGTAACAATAGTTGTTTTCCAGCAGAATTGTTTTTCCTCTCAGCAGCAGACGCGCCAATGACTTTCTCACCGTTCCACCTGTAAATTGAGTGGGGTACACGTGACGTTTTTTTTTTTTTTTTGAACAGCAAATCCGATTGACAGTCTATGGAGTGGATAGGTAAGACACAAATGCCGCTTATGATTCACTCTGAATTCAACCAGACATCGATGCAAGACAACCCGTTCACAACTTCAACATTCAATCAAAATATTGCTTTTTTTTTTTTTTTTTTACATCCATAGACACCACAAAACGAATTCAACAGATTTTGACCGACACACCTTAACCAGACCCTGAAAATATCGAGCAGGTAACAGCCAATAATGTTGACATGGCAACGGCCAACACAGACATGAACATGTCCCACTCGTGTGCAAACAGCACAGACTTCATCCTCGAACTGCACCGGTATCGACGTGAAGTCGGCCCATCCATACTGAGGTCCACAACCCGCGGACCGGTATGGGGACCTCTGCTCTAGAGCGCCACCTACAGTGGGAAAAAAAAATCCAATCACGGTACATGTGACCTAGGGTAGGCGGACCCCATTCAATGTGTTCTACTTTGATAAAAGGGAAAATTGCCTAGTGCGACATATTTTAGATTTCTTTTGAAGATTCTATTATTTGTTTTCAAATCTTGAAATAGCTTGGCCGCACCTTACCTCTCTGAGCTCCTCCGCCCCTATACGCACCTGCCGGGTGCCTCAGGTCTGCGGACCAGACGCTATAAGAGGTACCGAGCACTAAGCGGAGGTTCAGAGAGAATCTAGACTTTTCCGTTGCCGCTGCCTCTCTTTGGAATGACCTCCCACTGACCGTTGCCCATCTTTAAAACTCAATCTTAAAACTCATTTTTAGTGTTTGGCTTTTGACTCCGCGTAGGCTTGATTTTTTGTTTTACTGCTTTTCTGCTTGCTACTATCTTTGTTATGAATTTGTTGTTTTATTGTTTGTTGTAGTATGAATTATTTTTGCTGCATGTACAGCGGCGGTTGTTTTTAAAGTGCTCTCGAAATACAGTTGAGTTTGAGTGCTACAAAAATTGGGAGGCACGTGCAGCATCCTCAACTGTACAAAAATGTCCATTCCAGCCATATGGCGAGATGTACAGGAAGGAAGTGAGCTCCGACTTTTTTAAAGGTCCCATTTTGGCAGATTCATAAGGGTGCTGCTTTTGCCACCTTGTCCTAGAAGGCTTCTTTCCTGCATGTTTTAGATATCTCCCTCCTCCAACACACTTGACTGAGATGCTCAGGATCCTTATCGGGCTTCCGGAGAGCTTGCTGATGAGCTAATAACTTAATTGAGGTCTGTTGGAGGAGGGAGACATTTAAAACTTGCAGGAAAGTGGCACGGTAGCACATCCGCCTCACAGTGCAGAGGTCGTGAGTTCGAATCCGAACCCGGCTTTCCTGTGTGGAGTTTGCATGTTCTCCCAGTGCCTGGGTGGGTTTTCTCCGGGTACTCCGGTTTCCTCCCACATTCCAAAAAACATGCAAGGCAGGTTGACTGAACGCTCTAAATTATCCGCAGGTGTGATTGTGAGTGCGAATGGGTTGTTTGTCTATATGTGCCCTACAATTGGCTGGCAACCAACTCAATGCATGTGTTTGACTTTAGCTGTATTTTGTTTCTAAGTTTTTTTTGCCCCCAACAGTTGTCATGTAATTAATGCTGGCTTGCTGTTTCGTGCCATTCGTGTCGACACTGGCAGTCACATGGCAGCTGTGGTGTGAGCTGCGTTCAGGTAAACAAAAGTGAATTTGTTCATTTCTTTTTGTGTATCATTATAAACCGGAATACGAGGGTAATTCACATTTGTATTGGAATGTTTTGGATAATATACTGTACATTGGAATGATTAATTTTGTCGACATTGTTTAGTCACACGGGATTTATTCGGGCAGTGCTGTGAAGTTGCAATGATAAGATGTCACTCTGAAAAATATGCCATGTTCAAGAAAAGGATGTGTTTTTGAACAACATTTGATTAGACTGCAATAAGATACGTTTTCATCAGAATTCCAAAACATAATGGCATGATCAAGTATTGGTACTTGGTAGGGCTGTGCAATATGGCCAAAATTTAATATCACAATATTTTTGACAGATATATCGATAACGTTCTTACTTGGGGTTCAGGGAAAATTAAGCATTTGTTTTAACAGGAAAAATAAATATCCAAAAGGAAGTGGAAAGTCTCGTTTTTTTGTTTTTTTTTTTGTAGAACTTACTGACAGCCATCAACACAAAAAAGTCAGCAATAAATTAAAAATAATTAAATTCATATTGTAAGTAACTGTGCTGTTATGTTAAATAATGACTTCAAATTGACAGTGCAGTGCAGAAAATGCACAAATTAATAACTAATTGTGATTCAGTTCCTGGTTTGGTCTGTCACATGTCTGAAAATAGGCAAAAATGTTGATCGTTTTCCAAAGGAAAAGCAAATGTTTTATTTTGATGCAACAATAATATTCAGCCCGTTTTCATATAGAATGATAGAAATCAGTTCATACGTACTGTTGAGATGCTGAAATTCCAAGCAAATGGATAATAAAATCTAGCAAAAGGATTAATCAGTTCTCAATAACAATTATTGATTCATTTGATCATCGTCGATGAATAGATGCACTTGTACAAATAATTAATCACTACCTTTAATTTCTATTGGTGCCAATAATCACATACCTGTTAAAAGTACATCAGGCAAAACCGTGTGGATATTAATTACAACAGAGCAGATTTTATTCTATTCTACTGTAACAAAGGCAGGAATGGCAGCGCAAACTTCTGAATAATGTCTCCTAGTTTGGACATTTTCAGGATAGATGCACTAATTCCAGCACACCCCCAATGACCAAGCCATGGAATGACTGTCGTTAAAAATACAGATATTGTTCCCATCTTCCCAAACATTCCCTGCATTCACCGTTCCTCCATCTCAGCGCAACCCAAGCGAATATCTTATCATGCTCAAGGTCTCACGGAAGCCTGGCCTCAACAGAGAGTCTGGAAAAGGGGGGGTTGGGGCACAACTTGGCAGACAAGGCCTGCAGTATGTTTGGCAGTGTTTTTCCAGGCCTTTGTACACAGAACGATTAAAAAGGAGCCAGTGTGGGTATTTGCTTGAGCGCTCAAGATGAGTTATCTGTGAAGGCTACTGGACAACAATGAGATGAGCTCCATAGAGCACAGCGAAGGGGGCGGGCAAAAAAGATGATGTTTTGAGAATATTTGAGAAAATCATCACCGTGAAGACTTAGAACCGGAACAACACTAAGTGATCTCGAGTGACGTGTTTGGTGTACACTACAGTACATACATTAAATATTTACAAGACAATCTATACGCAGCTTAGCCACTTACCAGCCACTGGAGTAAGGAGAAGAGCCAGGCAAAAGCCGAATTTTGCAAGACACTGCATGGTTGTAGTTCGGCCCACGGGCATGATCGTATAGATCGACTTTGGTCTTTCACTTGGAGCTAATCCACACACTTGATGTACTTTCGGGTCCTCGCCTTTTTTTTTTTGCAGTTACCACATAAATGTTTCTTGCCTCGGTCCTCGGTTCAGCACAATTAGTCGAAATGCTCCTCCTGGCACAAAGCTATACATTTGGTGCTCGCTGTACCGTCAAGAGGGAGTAAAACAAGTTAACGCCGTCCAGTGATTGATTCCCGCATGAAACCTATGCGATGAAGTTGTTTGGCGTATATAAAGCGCGATTGCAGAAACAAGCCATCTCTACAAGCTGACATGCTATCCACTGGACGCCAGTCTCCCGCTGAAAAAACTTGGCTAAAGACGAAAAATGTCGCTTAAAACGACACATACTCCACGGAATTATCCATACACCATTCTCGGGTGTACATCGACTCTACAAACAGGACGTTCCCATGTAATTACACGTTAGCCAATTAGCTTGGCTAGATGGCTAAACGCTATGGAAGCTCGCCGACGTTAGCCAACTGCTAGCGAGTTCGTCCTCCCCTTCGGCGTCCCAGCTTATTTCTCGGTCTTAAAGAGAGGAATGCTTCCAAACGCAGTGACTTTTCCGCCTTTCCGCACACGAGAGAGAGAAAAAAAAAGCACTCGGGAGCTTGCAAGCGGGCGGGTGGGGGGGGGGGGCGTGGGGGTGGGGGGGGGGGGAGGCAACGTATATCTCTGGAGCTGATCTTTCTCGGGGCGGTCGACTGGGCTCGTCCTAGACGCTTTGGAGCTCCGTTAGGCAGACAGACAGACAGGCTGGGCGGATGGGAACGCCTCATTTATTTGCAGGCTTGTTTGGACCGCTCGTCTCCGGTATCGGGTTGCTGTGGGTAGGCGTCGGGGGGGGGAGTACAGTGCAGTCGGAGAGAGCCAAACACGGGGACCGCAGCGCCACTGTGCCGCAGACGGTGAGCACAACACCCTGGAAGGGAAAGGAACGCTACAGCGACACTAAATTCCCGACTAAAGGATTGACAACAACCTTGTTTGAATATGGAGGGGCTGTCCCAATGCTCTTCCCACAAAGTTGGCAGCATGGAATTACAGTATCCAAAATCTTTTGGCATGATGGGGAACCATTCAGAGTTCCTTTCATTGGAGCTGTTATGTGGCGAAAAAGCAGGCCGTGTGGAAAAAGAATAAAAACCACTTCAGCCAGGAAGGATATTTTCCCTTTTTTTTTTCAGTAGGACACAGCCAACCAGGTTTAGAGTACACATGCATTAATGCTGTCCGGCATGAGTGACTTCCTCAATCCCTTTTTAAAAGGAGTTCACCTGAGTTGCGAGCCAATCAGGTCAGAGCTGCAATTGGCCATTCACAGGTGGTGACACTTACCTTCCCTGACACAATTTAATGTTCTCCAAAACTCATATAGTATCACACAATGACATCACACAGCAACAAAAATCCACAAAAAATAATATGGTTCATTTGTCTTTATGACAGGAGCGAAGGGGACAATATTTTGGGCAATTGCATGCTCCCAACTTTGTAAGAACAGTTCTTCCTGAACCAGAATGACTATATGCAAAATTCTCAAAACTAAGCCCGTCAAAACATATATGAGAGAGTTTGGCATGGATAAACTTATTGGCCTTGCCCTGAACAGAGTCCTGAACACCTTTTGTATGAAATATAGCAGAACCAGCCAGGCTTTCTTTTCCGACATCAATGTGTGACACTCTCTCTAATTCTCTCTCTCTCTCTCTCTCTCTCTCTCTCTCTCTCTCTCTCTCTCTCTCTTAATTATCGCGTTAATTGCGAATAATTAATTACAGCACTATTTAGCGTGTGTGTGCGTGTGTGTGCGTGTGTGTGTGTGTGTCTGTGTGTGTGCGTGTGTGTGTGTGTGTCTGTGTGTGTGCGTGTGTGTGTGTGTGTGTGTGCGCATTTTGTATACGGTATGTTCAGTGTTTATACTTTAAACTTTGAAGTTTGGGGGCTTCATGTGGTACCTATATAAATATTCCAGCAGGTGGCAATGTAAGATTGTAATGCACAAAAGGAGCAGTAGTCTGCTGTCAATTGTGGTGGAACCGATGTCGAAACCAAGAGGCACGATAGCTGCATGAAACAATGCACGCTGCAGATTTGAATCCAAATTGTGTCTGTTCGGATACATGTATGGTGATTGTGAATTGGAAAATTGAGCAGGAATTGAGCACATGCCAGCTTCAGATAAGGCACCTCAATCCCTACACTACCAATCACCAACTCGACATGAATACATTCATAAAAGCTGTCAAGTAATTTACAGTTTTGTTTGAATATGGATGCATTACCACCCGTAAACATTTGCTGTTTTAGTGTTTTTGTGACCTTATTTATAGTGAATATGCAAGCACTACATTTTTGTTGCTTCGTATCACTGTGATATTCAGGCTCAAAGCATGAACAACATTGAAAAAGTGGCCAAGTTAAAAAATAAATAAATAAATAAATAAATCCCAAAATGCTTTGTTTTTGCCACACAGTACGAGTATGTGTGCAAGTGGGCAAGTGTTGAGTGGCACAATTCATGTGGGATTATATCTCAGGGTCAGATTCAATCATGGATAAATTCATGGTAGGTGTTCAGGCTATTTTAAACCTGCGCTGCATTTCATTGGGTGTTACACTATAAGCGCTCCTGGGTGCATGGATTATGAATACTTGCAATCAGCCAATAACTCATCTACAAACATAATGGGCCCTCTATGAGGTACACATGCACAACCGCACTGGATTTAGCTGCAGTACATAAAAGAGACATTTTTGTCAACACCTTTAGGATGATGCAGTGCAATATCCATCCATCCATCCATTTCCCAATCCGCTTATCCTCACAAGGGTCATAGTAGGTGCTGGAGCCTATCCCAGCTGTCTTCGGACAGTAGGCGGGGGACACCCTGAACCGGTCGCCAGCCAATCGCAGGGCACACAGAGACAAACAACCATCCGCGCTCACACTCACACCTAGGGACAATTTAGAGTGTTCAATAAGTCTGCCATGCATGTTTTTGGAATGTGGGAGGAACCTGAAATACCCGGAGAAAACCCACGCAGGGCCGGGGAGAACATGCAAACTCCACACAGGGAGGCCGGAAGTGGAATTGAACCCGGTACCTCTGCACGGTGAGTTTGACGCGCCAACCACTGGACCACCGGGCCGCCCGCAGTGCAATATTACAGTCCTAAATAATTCGCCACTCTAACTGGATTTTCAATTTCAAACCTCTTTGACAATGTCAACCAAAACTGTATCTAATATTTGGGCAAAACTTTAGATAAAGCGCCAGAAGTTTATCTTATGAGGTTGTATAAGTTTACATAATACTGTATTGTAATCATTGATTAAAGACAGTGATAAGCGTAATACTTTGCGCTTGTTGGGGTGGGGGTGATGACTTTCTCAACTATTCTCTTTGATTATCAACTCTAATTGAAAAAAAAAAGCCTGCTCACCAAAATTGTCGAGAATTTAGATGTTTTATTTTCTTTCGATTGATATTTTTGATCATATCCCTCCCGACTGCCAATACTCCCAATCACATGCCACCCGTACCCACACATTTCCTCTATTTAATTCCCACTTGCAACAGCCCCCAAATCCTAATATAGCTCCACTCGAGAGGATTTGGCCTGCTCAGAGCATAAAATAACTGGAAGAAATAATCTGCAGCTTTGCACATTTTAGTATTAGTACCCCACAGCGTATCTGGGTCATTAGACAGGATCATAGATAACCGATGTCACAGACTTGTATTAAAATCTAATGTGTGTAAGTCATCCTACGTCATTACTGCCTCCACACTGTCATAAACACACTCAGGGCTCTATTTACGCTCGGATGTAAAAATGGGTGTATTTAATTTCTGTGCCGGTGAGCGTCTCCTTTTGCGTGTTTGGGAATTTGGTAGACCTCACTGCACCATGCTCGTTCCGGCTGCCCTAAGACGTTTTGTTTTCCATGCCTCTGGAGCACCGGACAATTTGGTGGCAGAAAGTAGACTCATCTTTAGACGAGGTAAAAGCAGGTCTAAGTTGTGGTGTAAGAGTAATGCGATTTTGGTCGATCTGATTGAGGGTGTGGGCAGGCAGATTCTGAGCTCCGCTAATATGTGGGGTGGATATGTCACCGGACTTCATTCATATGTGTGTGTGTGTGTGTGCGTGTGTGTGTGTGTGTGTGTGTCTATTTAGCGTGAGAGTATCTGCATCTGAAACCAAAACAAAAATACTTTCTGAGTAATGGTCAGTTTTTTTTTTTTTTGGTATTGTATTTTGGACACTCGGAACGACTACGAATGTTTGTCACTCACGACTCAAACATCACCATTGGGGAGCCACTTCCTTTTCTGAGGATGGAAAGCCTGTTCATGTCTCGATTTTCCTACGACTCACCGCCACGGAAAGTGAAAGTATTCATTTTGACGCCATTCACTGCATGTATTGTACATCGTCCTTTGTTATTCTCAGGAGAGTGTGACAGCTGTTGACAAGACAGCAATGACAAAGTAGAATTCAATCCGGTGACCGCGCGTGCATGGAGGTAGCATCCTCACTCTCCCTCTCGCTAGAAGAGAATGGGAAGAAGAAGCAAGTTAACACCCAGCTCAGTAGCGCAGCATTTCCAGTCCTGGCAATCTTGCCTCCATTCCCACAGGAGTATAACTATCAATTTGAGCCAACTGCCTGGCATCGCCGGGGCTTTCAACATCTTCCATGGTCCCAAGTGCTAGGCAACAGCCGCTGACCTTCAGACAAGTCATTCAACCTGTGAATAGGTTTTAAAAGACCACTGGAGTCAGACAGCTCGAATAGTTTATCCTGCATGATGGCAGCCAGTGTTTGCCGGCCCCATTGGGCTGCACTACCAGTGCAGATCTGTTGGAGGGGCTGCAGTCTTTCCTTCAGAGGAACAGTGCTTCGATCAAAGGGGCAATCGCTCAGCCTGCGGGGAGCTTCTCCAAAACCTCACGCAGGATAAGGGCCTCTTCCTCAGTGTATATAAATCCCATATTCACTCGAAGAATGTGTCCCCTGTGCAGCATCCAAAGTGGAGATGATCATTCTTGTCACACAAATCTCAAAGGGCTCTATTTTCGTGCCCAGTGCCGAGCATGAAGCGCAGTGTAAATATGCGCAGAGGCAGGCTGGACCAAGTGTTGTTATTTTACCCAGCACACACACCTTGGCACAGTTAAAAACAGGCCGGGATTTCTCCTCTCAAATGACTTCATTGACCGTGTCCGACATGTTTGTCGTGCACTACACGCTGTGGCAGAATTTCTGACCGTGGAAGTACCGCAGTCAAAGAAGGAAGTTTTGATTACTTCTCAGGCAAGACCTTCGTAGTTTCTTCTATCGGCGTGATGGTTGGTTTCCCCAAACATTACGTCAACCTAGCATATAAGGTTGGCGTGCGCATGTGTGTCTGTGTCGAGCTTTAACGTCATCATTGCACGTGAGAGTGAGCGAGACAGTCTCTTGGGAAGGGTGTGGAAAGTTAACTCTTCTAATGGTTTCAAGCTGCGCAAAAAAAAAATAAAAAAATTAAATGGAGATCGTCTCCCTCCACTTCCTGCTTTCTCCACTTTTCCAAGGAAGACTCGTCATTGTCTGAAGGAATGTAAACTCCACTTTCTTATCTGTTCGGATATGCAATTTGCATGTGACAGGAGCACCAATGACATTTGGAGGTTTCATAGTGTAAGAAGTGCTGCGCAGATGTCGATGAATGTAGCAGGGGTGACGACATGCAGCGGAGGCCTTTTGACAAGAGTGTTTTCTCGTGCAGAACTGGCAATGCCATCACTGAGGCTCGACAAGACTGGACTCATACATCATTTGCTATCTGGCAAAAAGAAAACACCACCGAGCAGTCAGGATGATGAAGGAGTCTTTGGTCCAAAGTTCTCAGCTCAACTTTATTTATGGAGCACTTCAGTGTTTTTAAATAGCGACTATTTGAGTCGATTTCTGAAATCTGCTGTGATTTGTTTTTCAGTAGTTAACAGGCAGTATGTACTGTATGATCATTTCATTTTCATAACGTGATGGTCATTTTGTTCAAAATTTTCATAAAATGGGCCTTTACTGCCCCATTTTTGCTGGAATTTATGAATGAATAGTGTCTGATGTGAGCCCTGTACTCTGTAATCAGGAGCAATACTGTCTTTTATTTTATTCTATTGTTGAAAAAAAAATGCAATTTTAAGATGCATCATATTCAACAGAAAACATAATTTATTGTCATTACAACTTTACTCCAACCCAGTTTTTATAAGAGTTGTCCATGTTGTATATACGACAATGGTGCAAGAGTCGTCATCCTGCGTCTGGGTAGAAAAAAGAAAAATCCACTTTTATTTTGTGCCGCCGGGCATCAAATCTCTCCCCAGATACCATCGAAATATGTCCGAAGATGCAGAGGCTGTGAGCAGTATAATAAACAACTCTTGAGGTCCGAAGGATGTTATGTCCATTGACTTTAACATTCACAGGAAAAAGTCCATTTTTTTCCCCATCCATCCATCCATTTTCTAAACCGCTTCTCCTCACGAGGGTCACGGGTGTCCTGGAGCTTGACTCATCTGTTTTCGAGCAGTCGGCGGGGGACACCCTGAACCGGTTGCCAGCCAATCAGCAAGCAGTCAAATTTTTTGTTGAAGTAAAAGTTCATCATGTGTCAGGTACGTAGGTGGAGCTGGCCCATAAACATGTTTTAATGAAGGAAAGAAAGGCATGTTTTTCAGCTCCTCCCACTTACACACACACACACACACACACACACACACACACACACACACACACACACACACACACACACACACACACGCGCTCACCGCAGAAGA
>NW_017806249.1:203543-242424 GCF_001891065.2 Hippocampus comes | reverse complement strand
TGTGTGTGTGTTTGTGTGTGTGTGTGTGTGTGTGTGTGTGTGTGTGTGTGTGTGTGTGTGTGTGTGTGTGCGCATTTTGTATACGGTATGTTCAGTGTTTATACTTTAAACTTTGAAGTTTGGGGGCTTCATGTGGTACCTATATAAATATTCCAGCAGGTGGCAATGTAAGATTGTAATGCACAAAAGGAGCAGTAGTCTGCTGTCAATTGTGGTGGAACCGATGTCGAAACCAAGAGGCACGATAGCTGCATGAAACAATGCACGCTGCAGATTTGAATCCAAATTGTGTCTGTTCGGATACATGTATGGTGATTGTGAATTGGAAAATTGAGCAGGAATTGAGCACATGCCAGCTTCAGATAAGGCACCTCAATCCCTACACTACCAATCACCAACTCGACATGAATACATTCATAAAAGCTGTCAAGTAATTTACAGTTTTGTTTGAATATGGATGCATTACCACCCGTAAACATTTGCTGTTTTAGTGTTTTTGTGACCTTATTTATAGTGAATATGCAAGCACTACATTTTTGTTGCTTCGTATCACTGTGATATTCAGGCTCAAAGCATGAACAACATTGAAAAAGTGGCCAAGTTAAAAAATAAATAAATAAATAAATAAATAAATCCCAAAATGCTTTGTTTTTGCCACACAGTACGAGTATGTGTGCAAGTGGGCAAGTGTTGAGTGGCACAATTCATGTGGGATTATATCTCAGGGTCAGATTCAATCATGGATAAATTCATGGTAGGTGTTCAGGCTATTTTAAACCTGCGCTGCATTTCATTGGGTGTTACACTATAAGCGCTCCTGGGTGCATGGATTATGAATACTTGCAATCAGCCAATAACTCATCTACAAACATAATGGGCCCTCTATGAGGTACACATGCACAACCGCACTGGATTTAGCTGCAGTACATAAAAGAGACATTTTTGTCAACACCTTTAGGATGATGCAGTGCAATATCCATCCATCCATCCATTTCCCAATCCGCTTATCCTCACAAGGGTCATAGTAGGTGCTGGAGCCTATCCCAGCTGTCTTCGGACAGTAGGCGGGGGACACCCTGAACCGGTCGCCAGCCAATCGCAGGGCACACAGAGACAAACAACCATCCGCTCTCACACTCACACCTTGGGACAATTTAGAGTGTTCAATAAGCCTGCCATGCATGTTGTTGGAATGTGGGAGGAAACCGGAGTACCCGGAGAAACCCCACGCAGGCCCGGGGAGAACATGCAAACTCCACACAGGGAGGCCGGAAGTGGAATTGAACCCGGTACCTCTGCACGGTGAGTTTGACGCGCTAACCACTGGACCACCAGGCCGTCCGCAGTGCAATATTACAGTCCTAAATAATTCGCCACTCTAACTGGATTTTCAATTTCAAACCTCTTTCACAATGTCAACGAAAACTGTATCTAATCTCTGGGCAGAACTTTAGATAAAGCGCCAGAAGTTTATCTTATGAGGTTGTATAAGTTTACATAATATTGTAATCATTGATTAAAGACAGTGATAAGCGTAATACTTTGCGCTTGTTGGGGTGGGGGTGATGACTTTCTCAACTATTCTCTTTGATTATCAGCTCTAATTGAAAAAAAAAATGCCTGCTCACCAAAATTGTCGAGGATTTAGAAGTTTTCTTTTCTTTAGATTGATATTTTTGATCATATCCCTCCCGACTGCCAATACTCCCAATCACATGCCACCCGTACCCACACATTTCCTCTATTTAATTCCCACTTGCAACAGCCCCCAAATCCTAATATAGCTCCACTCTAGAGGATTTTGCCTGCTCAGAGCATAAAATAACTGGAAGAAATAATCTGCAGCTTTGCACATTTTAGTATTAGTACCCCACAGCGTATCTGGGTCATTAGACAGGATCATAGATAACCGATGTCACAGACTTGTATTAAAATCTAATGTGTGTAAGTCATCCTACGTCATTACTGCCTCCACACTGTCATAAACACACTCAGGGCTCTATTTACGCTCGGATGTAAAAATGGGTGTATTTAATTTCCGTGCAGGTGAGCGTCTCCTTTTGCGTGTTTGGGAATTTGGTAGACCTCACTGCACCATGCTCGTTCCGGCTGCCCTAAGACGTTTTGTTTTCCATGCCTCTGGAGCACCGGACAATTTGGTGGCAGAAAGTAGACTCATCTTTAGACGAGGTAAAAGCAGGTCTAAGTTGTGGTGTAAGAGTAATGCGATTTTGGTCGATCTGATTGAGGGTGTGGGCAGGCAGATTCTGAGCTCCGCTAATATGTGGGGTGGATATGTCACCGGACTTCATTCATATGTGTGTGTGTGTGTGTGCGTGTGTGTGTGTGTGTGTGTGTCTATTTAGCGTGAGAGTATCTGCATCTGAAACCAAAACAAAAATACTTTCTGAGTAATGGTCAGTTTTTTTTTTTTTTGGTATTGTATTTTGGACACTCGGAACGACTACGAATGTTTGTCACTCACGACTCAAACATCACCATTGGGGAGCCACTTCCTTTTCTGAGGATGGAAAGCCTGTTCATGTCTCGATTTTCCTACGACTCACCGCCACGGAAAGTGAAAGTATTCATTTTGACGCCATTCACTGCATGTATTGTACATCGTCCTTTGTTATTCTCAGGAGAGTGTGACAGCTGTTGACAAGACAGCAATGACAAAGTAGAATTCAATCCGGTGACCGCGCGTGCATGGAGGTAGCATCCTCACTCTCCCTCTCGCTAGAAGAGAATGGGAAGAAGAAGCAAGTTAACACCCAGCTCAGTAGCGCAGCATTTCCAGTCCTGGCAATCTTGCCTCCATTCCCACAGGAGTATAACTATCAATTTGAGCCAACTGCCTGGCATCGCCGGGGCTTTCAACATCTTCCATGGTCCCAAGTGCTAGGCAACAGCCGCTGACCTTCAGACAAGTCATTCAACCTGTGAATAGGTTTTAAAAGACCACTGGAGTCAGACAGCTCGAATAGTTTATCCTGCATGATGGCAGCCAGTGTTTGCCGGCCCCATTGGGCTGCACTACCAGTGCAGATCTGTTGGAGGGGCTGCAGTCTTTCCTTCAGAGGAACAGTGCTTCGATCAAAGGGGCAATCGCTCAGCCTGCGGGGAGCTTCTCCAAAACCTCACGCAGGATAAGGGCCTCTTCCTCAGTGTATATAAATCCCATATTCACTCGAAGAATGTGTCCCCTGTGCAGCATCCAAAGTGGAGATGATCATTCTTGTCACACAAATCTCAAAGGGCTCTATTTTCGTGCCCAGTGCCGAGCATGAAGCGCAGTGTAAATATGCGCAGAGGCAGGCTGGACCAAGTGTTGTTATTTTACCCAGCACACACACCTTGGCACAGTTAAAAACAGGCCGGGATTTCTCCTCTCAAATGACTTCATTGACCGTGTCCGACATGTTTGTCGTGCACTACACGCTGTGGCAGAATTTCTGACCGTGGAAGTACCGCAGTCAAAGAAGGAAGTTTTGATTACTTCTCAGGCAAGACCTTCGTAGTTTCTTCTATCGGCGTGATGGTTGGTTTCCCCAAACATTACGTCAACCTAGCATATAAGGTTGGCGTGCGCATGTGTGTCTGTGTCGAGCTTTAACGTCATCATTGCACGTGAGAGTGAGCGAGACAGTCTCTTGGGAAGGGTGTGGAAAGTTAACTCTTCTAATGGTTTCAAGCTGCGCAAAAAAAAAATAAAAAAATTAAATGGAGATCGTCTCCCTCCACTTCCTGCTTTCTCCACTTTTCCAAGGAAGACTCGTCATTGTCTGAAGGAATGTAAACTCCACTTTCTTATCTGTTCGGATATGCAATTTGCATGTGACAGGAGCACCAATGACATTTGGAGGTTTCATAGTGTAAGAAGTGCTGCGCAGATGTCGATGAATGTAGCAGGGGTGACGACATGCAGCGGAGGCCTTTTGACAAGAGTGTTTTCTCGTGCAGAACTGGCAATGCCATCACTGAGGCTCGACAAGACTGGACTCATACATCATTTGCTATCTGGCAAAAAGAAAACACCACCGAGCAGTCAGGATGATGAAGGAGTCTTTGGTCCAAAGTTCTCAGCTCAACTTTATTTATGGAGCACTTCAGTGTTTTTAAATAGCGACTATTTGAGTCGATTTCTGAAATCTGCTGTGATTTGTTTTTCAGTAGTTAACAGGCAGTATGTACTGTATGATCATTTCATTTTCATAACGTGATGGTCATTTTGTTCAAAATTTTCATAAAATGGGCCTTTACTGCCCCATTTTTGCTGGAATTTATGAATGAATAGTGTCTGATGTGAGCCCTGTACTCTGTAATCAGGAGCAATACTGTCTTTTATTTTATTCTATTGTTGAAAAAAAAATGCAATTTTAAGATGCATCATATTCAACAGAAAACATAATTTATTGTCATTACAACTTTACTCCAACCCAGTTTTTATAAGAGTTGTCCATGTTGTATATACGACAATGGTGCAAGAGTCGTCATCCTGCGTCTGGGTAGAAAAAAGAAAAATCCACTTTTATTTTGTGCCGCCGGGCATCAAATCTCTCCCCAGATACCATCGAAATATGTCCGAAGATGCAGAGGCTGTGAGCAGTATAATAAACAACTCTTGAGGTCCGAAGGATGTTATGTCCATTGACTTTAACATTCACAGGAAAAAGTCCATTTTTTTCCCCATCCATCCATCCATTTTCTAAACCGCTTCTCCTCACGAGGGTCACGGGTGTCCTGGAGCTTGACTCATCTGTTTTCGAGCAGTCGGCGGGGGACACCCTGAACCGGTTGCCAGCCAATCAGCAAGCAGTCAAATTTTTTGTTGAAGTAAAAGTTCATCATGTGTCAGGTACGTAGGTGGAGCTGGCCCATAAACATGTTTTAATGAAGGAAAGAAAGGCATGTTTTTCAGCTCCTCCCACTTACACACACACACACACACACACACACACACACACACACACACACACACACACACACACACACACACACACACACACGCAATCCCAGCTGAAGAGGTAGGAGGGGCCCTCTGCTGAGAGATCGAGAGGCAGCCGTTGTAATTTAGCACGGAGGGGAAAGTTCATCGGAGCTGTTGCAGTCCACTTGAACGACATGACAGCGTTCACAGCGCACTGAAGCTCACACCTGATCGATCACAGGCTGGCAGTTCCGGGCACTGAGCGCCATGCAGGGCCGGGCAGGAAAAGCCCCCAAACGGGAGATGGTGATAGAGTCACCACAGAAGTACAAGTGCTTGGCTGAGATTGAAGCAGAGGTGGAAGCTGGTTCACAGGTGACCTCGGTAAGTTACCCGCGTCAGTCCGTCATACCATCATTGATAGAAGCGATCGGATCCGATTCTTTAAAACGCGCTGCTACTCTCTCAGTTGGATTTGAAGAGCAGCTTTGAAGATGCCTTTTAAAAGCGACCGGACGGAAACGGGAAATAGCAGCTCCAGGGTTTACCTCCCAAGGGGGTTGAATGTTGATACTTATTTTTAGGCACGAGAGTTCCCTTTGCCCCTTCACTCTTTCAGTGCCACCCATTCTGGAAGTTTGAAAACTTGACACAGGCTTTGGACACACACAAAAGCCAGAAATATCAGAATATACAGCCTGCACTCACCGACCATCAGATACGTGTCTCGAATGATGAGCTGCATGGACAACGTTCTTGCATGGAGGTATCAGTGCTGATGATGATGAAACAATTTGTTGCATAGCTCCATCCGCAGCTCAGTTTTGGGCAACAGATTGCAAATCGCAGTCAGGCCACTCGCTCAATGCCTTCTTGGTAAATGTGGCGCATCTGTTGAGCCGGCATTTATTTGCCCGCACTTTCAGATGAATCTCACTGAGGTGCACCCGCTGACTGATGTCGCTTTGCCAGAAAAATGGACTCATGGCACGGTCGGCACCAGTATCTGGGACAGCGATGATTGCTTTTCGGCGCAAAGGAGCGTGATCACTCAGATCATGGCTGGCGGCGTTCCGCCTGGCAAATTTAGGAGGTTTTATTTTGTTGTTCACGTACAATGGACAAATAGAACATTTGGAGATGCAGTAAGACCTTGACAAGTTCTGTTAAACTGGTCGGTACGTTCAAAATACAGAACGGCAACGGCTGTAGATGTTTGCAAGTTGTTAGTGTACTTCCTGACAACTGTCGTGGTACCTTTGAGCAAATCACTAAACCTCCTCACTCACAGCTTCACTCATCTATCGTAGCTTCTGCTTGTCATGTATGTGTCACGCGGATGCTAGTTCTCTGAATAATACACAGCGCAGTGTAAAACTGTACTTCCCTGTGAGGGAATCAGAGCAGCCGGGTAACCGTGTGATTAGCATGTCTACTTCACACTTCTGAAGTTTGGGGTTAGATATTCGGCCTATGCCTATGTGGATTTTTGCCCTGTACTCCGCCTTCTTCACACACTCCAAAAACATATAGGTTCGGTTCATTCATCACTCCAAATTGTTCTTAGGTACACCCCACTCTCGCCGAAAGCAATCTGGGGTACACTGTAGCTGACACATAACCCGAGAGAGGACAATTGCTGAGAACACGGGTGGACGGATTACATTCAGTCCATCAAATTCAAATGGAAAAAAAAAAAATCACAAGAATGTAAACAAGTCATGTTATGTTGTTCATTGACCAAGTGAAAACTGATGAATTACAATTTAATTTCGACAAATTAGACACTGATGATTTTTAAGGGGCACCATTGCAGAGATGGCAAAAAGTCCTCGCTCATGATTCTTGTGCTAAAAAAAAAAAAAAAAAAGACTGTTCAAAGTCGAAGTTATGATTCAATTCCTTTACTCAAGTAAGAGCCAAAATGTGCACCTTAAATCTTCTTTCGCAAAGTAAGGACTAAAAAAAAAAAAGACTGATCAAAGTAGAAGTCATGATTCAATTCCTTTACTCAAATAAGAGCAAAAATGTGCACCGTATATCTTCTTTAGCCAAGTAAGGACCACAAAGTAGAGCTATTTGCAAATTTAGGGCGTAGAAGTACAAAGTTGTCTGAAAAATAATGACACAAGTTAAGTGCAGACACATGAAAACTTGACTTAAGTACAGTAATTAAGTATTTGGAGCCTACTATATTTCCCACCACTATAGTGGGGATAATTAAGAGCAGAGGACTCCACTAATCACCGCGACGTCATTCCAGCTATGCATTTGAAGTCATGACATAGTGACTGGTACAGTGATACACACGCTCACACACATCACGCTCGTCCCTCCATCGCTCCCTTCGCTTATCGAGCTGCTCCAACTGATGACCACTTGTCAAAGAACAATGGCAACTTGTCCACGCTGTGTGTTTGAATACCCGCCCCCCTCTCCTCTTGACAACAAGTTCTCTGATACGTTTTACAGTTACCGGTCCCAAGTTGGTTTTGTCCCATTTTGATGCCGTGCTGTCATTTGCTTTTCTAGGTCAAGCCCAAGGTCATCGAGCCTCTGGACTATGAGAGTGTGATCATACAAAGCAAAATGCAGATCATTAGCGATGGTCTGCGGGACATGCTGCAGTTCCCTTTGGATGACTTTCAGGTAAAAGTGTATTCGTGGAATGTCCGTTGATGAAATGTGACCTTAATCAAGAAATTGACCAGAGTGGTCATACAAGAAAAGAGAAGAGAGTCTGATTGATTTTTCAAAGGATGTTACCAAGTCGGTGTTTTTTTTATATGTTTATATATGAGTGGGAGATACAGTGGTGCCTTGAGATAGCAATTTACTTCATTCCCTGACCATGCTTGTTTCTTAAAAACGTCTCACATCATCTTTTGCCAGTGAAATGAATGGAAAGGCTGATATTCCGTTCCAGGCGCTCCACCCAGACACCCAAATGTGTTTTTAAAACACGCTTTGTTGAAGTGGAAGTCAACCCCAAAATTTTCTTTCCAATATCAATATGTCATAGGCGTGCCCGACCACATCAACTGCAAGGGGAGATCTTGCAGTTTACCTGTGTAAACGCACTTTACGTTTGCCAATGTCATGCATGGACCGCAGGGACACCATAGATGCTTCTGCAACGTCAAGCCCTGTGTCAGCTTAGACCGCCCTGACTTTAATGGAAATTAGGGGATCCCCTCTGACTGGCCGGGAGTCTGCAAAGTCCCATTCCACAACGGCGCACAGCACTAATGCTCCCCTCCCCCCCACAACACATTTTTCTACATGTGCAAAGTCAAGGGAAATACCAATTGTAGCATGACTGAGAATGAGTGTTCCTTTGATTGTAAAAAGAAAAAAATCCTGCAGAATTCGGCATCCATGAGGCAAGTTGAGACAGGGGCAAATATTTAAGTGGCTTACGGAGGTTGCCGAAAGTCAGACGTATCCATCCAACATATTTGTCCTCATGAGGGTCACGTCAAGGGAAATACCAATTGTAGCATGACTGAGAATTAGTGTTCCTTTGATTGTAAAAAGAAAAAATCCTGCAGCATTCGGCATCCATGAGGCAAGTTGGGATAGGGGCAAATATTTAAGTGGCTTACGGAGGTTGCTGAAAGTCAGACGTATCCATCCAACATATTTGTCCTCATGAGGGTCACTGGCGAGCTGGTGCCGGCAGGTGAGCTGATGCTCACAAGTGCAAGTGGACCGAAACACCAAAAACAACATTCAATTTCGCTCTGCTGTCTAAACCTGCTACATGTTTTCCATCACTCAACCTGGAGAGGAGGAGAGGAGAAGGAAGGGGGCGTGAGCTTGGCAGCTTCAGTGGAGTTTGCATGCGCACATTCCGCCCTCACGCAAGTGCATGTGAGCGCACGAAGTGTATATACAAGAGATTGTGGCCGGACTGTGGAATTCATTGCTTCATTCTGCTGTACAAGATGCCACAAAATCTCGCACCTCTTTTACGCTTCAATCCCCGCATTCAGTGGAGTTTGCATGCGCACATTCCGCCCTCACGTAAGTGCATGTGAGCGCACGAAGTGTATATACAAGAGATCGTGGCCGGACTGTGGAATTCATTGCTTCGTTCTGTTGTCAAGATGCCACAAAATCTTGCGCCTCTTTTACCCTTCAATCCCCGCTCGCATCACTGCCTTTTGGAACAAGTCCAGCATGAACAGTCATCATTTTAATACTGTACTTCTGTTTCGTAATACCATCGCTGAGCATGAAAAGCATGAGTGGAGAATATATTTGTGAATATCCGGTGATTTCATTCTCGTGGCATTGAATCGTTCGCGACGAGCCTGTTGTGGTTTTCTTAGAATCAGATCAGTTCTTCAGCCCTGCAGGAGCCAGATCACGATCCTGATCATTTGAATCAGGTGTGTTGGAAGAGGGAAACATCTAAAAAAATGCAGGATAGCCGCCCCCGAGGACCGGAGTTTGCCACCCGTGTTCTAAGACAACCAGAGCAGTCCACTTGCACTAGTTTCAGTGTTGAGAAGTTGTTTGTTGATTGGTTGGTCAAGCCGATCAGTTAATGGCGATGCTGATCTGGCATCAGGTGGCGTAACAAAGGCGGAACTGATGATCCGAATGAAAAACAGAGAATCACAGGAATTTCTCCACCAATCTACAATTAAAATTCCGTCCCGGTAGTCCTCTCCACAAAGTGACAGTGAACTGTACAAGTTGTATGTGATTTCTTGAAACTTTGTGCAGGTGGTTCTTTTATATCAGCACACGGGTCACACGGGTCACTTCGAGCAAATCTGACATTAGAGATCAAGTATGGGGCAACCCTGTGGCGATGACTTACAATGCGCTTTGCAGCAAAATGATGCATCTACAGCTTTTCAGAAAAGTACAGTTCCAGAAAAATTCTGTGAAATAGCAGGGGAATCCGCATATAAACATACTGTTGATGGTTTTAAATCATACAATTACTCAAAATCAGTAGGCGGGACTACAAAACCTGAACCATGGACAAGGCATATATATTATATTACATTACATTCAAACATTGACCATACCTCTTCTTCCAAGCAAAATTGTCCAGAAAAGATCTTCATTTCGGCTGTTTAATTTTGTGCCCGTCTCATCAGATCCTCACTCTGAGGCGCCAAGGCCGGACTGTGTTCTCCACTGTGCCAGAAAATGCAGAACAAGAAGCACGCTCGCTGTTTGTCCAAGAGGTAAAACCACCACACGAACTCTGCCAAGGCGTTGATTTTGGTTTCAAAGGCTGAAGAAGAATCGACTGGATCAGAGAAAACCTTGGCAATGCACAAAATGTTTGCAAACGTTAGCTCCAGATTGAACTTTTCCACTCTCGATGAAATACACAGCATCTGGGTGTCGTCTTTGATGTTACACGTGTTTTAGCAGAGCGTGCCGAAGTTGCTTTGGGTGCGGCCCGATTGGAAGCGTATAGCACATTCTGCCTGAGTTTGTGCCAGAAATGACATCATGACTTGGGATGCAGGACACAAACGGGAACGATTCCAGATTCCAGACGTTTTGCCTCACTCCACATGTTATAAATTAACAGAATGGATATCAAAGTCGTTTTTTTCTGAACTGGCCTTTTTGGCATTGATGTATTTCTTTGACAATGCATATTTGTACTTTGTCTCTCCGCAGTGCATGAAAACATATCAATCAGACTGGCATGTGGTCAATTACAAGTATGAGGAATATTCTGGGGACTTCCGACAGCTTCCCAAGTGAGTCTGAAGCTAACTTTTACTGGATTTGCTGCCCTTAGCTTCCATCCTCAGAAAAGACGCTATTTCCTTCTACTACTCATGCGGATGACAGTCAGCTCTATGTCCCGCTGAGCAAAAAGGATGCGTTCTCTTTGAGACCACTTTTGTCTTGTCGAGAGGAAATCAAAGAGTGGATGTTATGGTGTTGGGTCCCAGGAGCCCTTGCGGATACATCCTTTCTCAGCAGGACTTCGAAACAGTAATAATTACATCCCAGCTAGATTACTGGAACGCATTTTATTTTGGAGTCAGCCAGTCCTCCCTCAAGCGTCTCCAGATGGTCCAAAAAGCTGCTCCTTGCCTCCTAACTGGAGCTCGTAAGAGGGAGCACATAACGCCAATTCTAGTTTCTCTTCACTGGCTCCCAGTATATTTTTCTTTTGAGATACTTGTATTTGTCTTCAAATCTTGAAATGGCCTTGCCCCAGTTTGCCTCTCTGAGCTCCTCCACCCCTGCGCACCCGACCGGTGCCTCAGGTCTGCGGACCAGACACTGTAAGAGGTACTGAGAACAAAGTGGAGGCTCAGAGGGGGTTGAGCCTTTTCTGTTGTCAGGCAAGCTCCATCCCTGTCTGTTTCTTAAACTGGTTTGACGACACATCTTATTCCTCAGCTTTTGACCCAAACATGAGACTTACCGATACGCTGCTGTTTTATTTTCTGGTGTCTACTGTATATGTGTGTCACTAGTTTGTGTTTTCATTTACTGTTTTCACTTTCTTTTTTTTTTTTTTTGTCGTATTGTTGTTATTTTATGTTCAATTTAAAGTGATTTGTTAGAGCTGCGGCTGATGTGAAATGCGCGATATATATAAAACTGTATTGAATTGTAATGTATGAAGCGGGATGGAAAATCTGTAAAATGTCATGTTAGGAGACGAACAGTCCGACTCTGCATGTCTTTTAAATGTTTTATCCCGGATTGAAGTTTATGGGGAAATTAGTTGTTTTGTAACCACAATGCCAAACAATAGAAGATGTACTGTCCATCAACCACTCATTCACTTTGCTATTTTTAGACCGTGGTTGATATTGTTCATTACTATTGAAAATGGTAACCAACAATGTTGCACGATCGCCAGAGCAACAGCTGTTCCCCTCTCCATTCCAAATCAGTGTCAGTAGAATTTTAAACTAGAATGAATGAATATGCAAAAGCTCAGGATTAAGGCTGGATCAAAGGAAATTAGCTTTCCAGATGTTGGGTGTCATATTTGAGATATCGTAGAGAATATACGCTGGGCAAATACTGGAAGTTGGCTTTTGAAAAGAGCAAAGATCAACCATTCAACAAAATACTTGACAAGCACGCCTGCGTTTGATCAAGTGAAAATTACTGAATCATTTTTGGCGTGATGAGAAATCATTTAGGAATGTCATTTTTGAATGCACGGAATATGTCAAATCAGGTCAAATGTCCTCTTCCCTGCAGTAAGGTGTTAAGGCCTGAGAAGCTGGTCACTCACCTGTTTGAGGTGGATGAAGATGTGGAAAAAGACGAGGTAACAAATCTCATCATGCTTTTGAACCACCCGTAGAAACTTGCAATTGGATGTTCTTAAAATGAGAACATGCAGTAATCACTCGTATGTCAAGGGGGCTACGTTCCAAAACAGAATATGGAATAACGTTATTGCTTTGAATTGTTTTCTCAATATTTTGGGCCTTTTTTTTTTTTTTTTGCCTTCATGCGTTTTCTCGCCATTCTCTCCCGCAGGACGCAGACTCGCTTGGATCTCACAAGGGAGGAGTGTCGAAACACGGCTGGCTGTACAAGGGCAACGTCAACAGCGCAATCAGTGTTACGATGCGAGTGAGTACCAAAACAACTCCTCCTAGCGTTGTTATCTTCTGTACGCCCCATTCCAGAGTCGGTCAATGGTTGGTATTCATGTCTTAAAAATCAGTACAGGCAGTTCTTTTCTTTTCATCTTCTTAAAACTGCTGTTTATAGTTTTCCTGGCCTGCAACTTTGCTTGAAAGGGTTTGTCTCAACACGAATAGTAGCTTTCAGATTGCTAACTTTCCTTAATGAGGCCGAGGTTGTTTTTTTGGCATTTGTTCGACTTTTCTTCCAGCTGCCTCATTAATTGTCATTCTATAGTCCTTCAAAAGGAGATACTTCCGTCTGGCTCAGCTTGGAGACGGATCATACAATCTCAATTTCTACAAGGACGAAAACACCTCCAAGGAACCCAAGGGAACCATCTTCCTTGATTCATGCATGGGGGTTGTTCAGGTGAGAGGTGAAAGTAAAACACACCTGAATTAACAACATTTATTGTTGTGATTTCAATATAGTTTGCACAAGTGTAGAATTGAAGACCGAGCTGCCTGTCTGTAATATTTTGGGAACCTCATTAAGATGCATGAGAAGGACAAAATATTGGAAAAAACTTCTCACTATGATGCAGTGCAGTGGCACAGACAGGTAAAAACTAAAATCACCATCATGAAAACATTGTTCAGGAAATACCACTCCGACAGCGTCAAGCAAAACGGAACTATTTTGTGAAGACTGCATTTTAGCCAACGTCACATTTATGCAACCTGAAAAACAACAAAATAGAAAACAAAACCCTATTTTGGTCAACAAAAAAATACTGGTGCAAGTCTACACTCTCATTCGCTTACTACCATGTCGCTCAACAGGCTAGGCTGCGCCTTTTAAAGTCACACACATTCAAAGTCACAGATACTACAGTGTAAAATGTGAGAATGGCGGCCCCAAGTGGACAACAATAACAACACACCTCACATGCACTCATTTTGTAGTGGAATTGTGCATGAAGCTTTCAAATACTGTATACATAAATAATAGAATACATAGTGTACTGTATATGGTCACTACGACTACCGCGGCGGTGTTTCTGGAACCTAAGTGAGAAACGACATACAAGAAACCACCGCGCCTGTGGAAAAACAACCAATCAGAGACAAAAGGCCTGACTTTTGGTGTCAATCGTTTGTTCCGCACTGGCCGGCACACTCGTTGGCCCAACCCTGAAGCCTTGTGGGGACCTGTTACCTTCTTACCCCAGAAAAGCACCTTATTCCCAACCGGGTGCTACGACAAGACACATTTTTGTGTTGTCCGTGTGACAGATCAGTGTTCCTGCGAGTGTGCAACAAAAACAGCTTCTTGTTTTTTTCCACAGATCATATTTATCACGGCCAAGTCACAACGACCGTTTTCACACATATGACAAAATTGTTTGCTTATTTTTTTTTTGGGGGGGAAAGTTTAAAACTCCCCGTTTGTTCGTTCATATCTTGGCTTTGCAGAACAATAAAGTCAGGAGGTTTGGCTTTGAGCTGAAGATGCAAGAAAAGAGCACCTTCTTGCTGGCTGCAGAGAGTGAACTGGAGATGGAGGAATGGGTCAGTACGCTCAACAAAATCCTCCATAGCAACTTCGAACAGGCCGGACAGGAGAAACATCACAGGGACTTACAAGATGGTATGGGTTTTTTTTTGGGACACATTTGTCAGGAATTGTGTTCGATATTATGATTCCATCCATCCAAAAAGAATTCCACCTCTGTCATCAATGTCTAACAATGAGTTCAATATCTCATCACGTGGTTTGTCTTGTAATCCTTGCTGACTCGCGGTGTTTTAAATCATATCGTCAACCAAAAGAACTCAACTTGATCTTTTCCACAGATGAGGATGACGGAAAAGCCGACCTCTCCTCTGAAACTTTTCAGGACAGTTTTCAGGTGGATAGTTTTTCTTTCCCCCTTTGAGCAATTCTTGTCAACGCCGTCTTCAGACCTTCTCTCAGGCACACTGACCTTATTTTGTAGAACAATTTAGAAAGAGAACCAGAAATGCTCATTGCAAGAATAGCGAAGCGATGCTAATGAAAAGGGAAGCACCACAATGAGTGAAGCGCGCACATTTTTTTCTGCTATTTGCATTTGAATTTTGTGCCAGCTCTGTGTTTTTGCTTCCTTTCTAGACGGCCAGAGATAATGAGTTTAAAATGAGGAGCGAAGCCAGGCTGAAGTTGTTTTCACTGGACCCTGATGCCCAGGTAATGTGTCAAATCGAAACGATCCGTTCTTGTCAAGCTTGACGGCAAGCGTGCCTCCGTTCACAGAAACTGCTGAAGTTGTTTTCACTGGACCCTGATGCCCAGGTATGGTATAATTTAAACGATCCGTTCTTGTCAAACTTGATGGCAAGCGTGCCTCCGTTCACAGAGACTCGATTTCACTCGCCTTGAGCCAGACGTGCGTCAATTTGAGGAGAAATTTGGCAAGAGGCTCTTGGTCAGCTGTCACGACTTGCTGTTCAACCTGCAGTGCTGCATTGCGGAGGATGGAGAAGGCCCAACAACCAACGCACGTGCTCTTATAAAAGTCACAAATCACCCTTTTGTCCACTGTCGGCTCCTGTCCATTTTCAAATTCATCTCGAGCGAAGGGGCGAGGGGCCCTTTGGCAGCCGAAGGCTGGCCAGCGGTTTTCCAGAGGCAGCGCTCCAGTACCCCACGCAGGGGGTGTTTTCAGTCACCTGCCCCCATCCTGAGATCTTCCTGGTGGCGAGGATTGAAAAGGTGCTCCAAGGGGGCATCACCCATTGTACTGAACCCTACATGAAGAGCTCAGACTCCACAAAGGTGCCGGCACGGCAATGGCAGCATGTTCTTGACTGCGTCGTCGATTTTGTTGATTCTGTTTCTGAAAAATGCTCTCCTATCCTGATTAGATGGCTCTTAGGGTGCTGAAGAACGCAAAGATGGCCTGCAGCAGATTGAGCCGGTACCGGATGCCGTTCGCCTGGTCTGCAAGGTGTTTTATTTTCCCCACTGAGCTCTGAACACTTTTACTTCACACTACTCCATAAAACTCGGGATATCCGGATGCCAGAAGAAATTTCTGCATGAACCTGTCATGCCCTACAACCATCTCTATTTTTTTTTTCAGTTTCAGTATTTTTTTTTTTCCCACAGGTTGCTCTTTTCTAAGAACCTAAATTCACCATTGGTGTTTAATCCATCAATAGTTCAAAAGACATCCACGTCTACGGCTTTTGGTATTCTTTTTACAACCTGCGGAGTACACTCTGTGACAACCGAAGCTCAGAGGCCACTTCCCTCTGACAACGATGTCTTCTCTGTTATTTTGTTTCAAGCTTCCAATGGTACTTTTGAGTGTACTAGGGCTGAAACATTTACTTGAGTAGCTCGAATAACTTGATTACAAAAAAGGTCGCAGCAGAATCTGCCTCGAGATCTCGTTTAATTGTTATCACCTGCGTGATGTGGCCTGATTCTAGCCCAAGCATCATTTTCCCCACATACTACATGGCGTGTTGAAATAAATTGGAGCAGTGGTGGTCAGGCAAGGGCAGCCCGGTGGTCCAGTGGTTAGCGCGTAGACTTCACAGTGCAGAGGTACCAGGTTCAATTCCAGCTCTGTGTGGAGTTTGCATGTTCTCCCCGTCCTTGCGTGGGTTTTCTTCGGGTACTCCGGTTTCCTCCCACATTCCAACAACATGCATGGCAGGCTGATTGAACACCCAAAATTGTCCCCAGATGTGAGTGTGAGCGCAGCTGGTTGTTCGTCTCTGTGTGCCCTGCGATTGGCTGGCAACCGGTTCAGGGTGTCCCCCGCCTACTGCCCGAAGACATCTGGGATAGGCTCCAGCTACCCCCCGCGACCCTTGTGAGGATAAGCGGATCGGAAAATGGATGGATGAATGGGTGGTGGTGGTCAGGCAGGAGATTTCTGAAAAAATAATTTTCTATCCGATCATTCATTTCATGCACCCTGTAACCTGATCGCATGATAAGCTGTCCAATGGAGTAACCGTTGTCCCTGAAAGGGCTAATTCAAAGGATAATCAGTAGCGTGCTCTATTCTAAAAAATATTCAATCGTCACAGACCTCAAATCCTGTTGTCTTTCTCTCCTGATATCCAAATGTAAAATCATGAGGAAGAAGACTGTTTATATATCGATTCTGATCGAACCGAAGCCTCCCACTTCTTTGAGCGGCGATCTGTTTTCAAAGACAGCGACAATGTGTTCTCGTCGGGGTTTGTTCAAGGTTTTCTTATGAGAGAACAGTAAGTTGTACAATAAAAAAAAAAAATGGAACATGGAGCGGTTGCACATGTGAATTTTAACCCTTTCATGCACCAATAATGATATCCTGTAACTTGTAGTGAAGTGACCGCTGTCCCTGAAAGGGTTAAAATTTAAAGAAGGCCACTTTTGGTTTACCTGTGAAGATTGTCTTGCATTTTAGGTTCATCTTGAAGTTTCGTCCAAAATCCCAATATTTTTTACTCCTTGTAAGTAGACCGTATTAACACATCAGGCTGTTGTCTTGCAAACATGCTCCTTCATTATTATTATTATGTAAATTGTGTGCGCCAAGGGTCGTCTCGATCAGATCAACGCAATTACTGTACATTGATTCACAATTTCTGGCTGACTTAATTTTTGCATGTAAGAGGAGCCAAATACTTTATGGTGAAACCCGTGATGCCGAATTGAAATGTGATTTTCACTGATGCATTATTTATTCCCACAGGCCTGTGTTCAAAGATGCATCGGGAACTTTGGACAAAAATGCTCACTTTCCCGCGCTTTACCGTCAGGACAGCGGCAAGTTGTCCGATGAGGACATGTTCAAACTTCTCACTGACTTTAGAAAGTAAATTCCCCCCCCGTCCTTCCTTGGTTCTCATCAGCCTGCGAATTGTTCTTCCAGCTGTTTTCCATTCATTATTCTGTCCTCCCAACAGACCAGAGAAAATGGCGAAACTTCCTGTGCTGTTAGGGAATCTGGATGTAACTCTTGATTGCGTGGCCCCGGATGTGACCAGTAAATCTCCTCGATATTGACACACAAAAGAAAATAACCCTCTCCCAAAAGCAAATTAATGTGAAAGCATCTTGTGTCCCCTTTACTGCAGATTGCCTCACTTCCTCCTACATCCCTTTGAGGAACTTTGAAGTCAATGGATCAAGCGGCGCCGCTCTGGAGGTGGAGGAATTTGTACCCTCCATCGCCAAATGCTCCCAACCCTTCACCGCCTATAAAAACCATCTTTATGTCTATCCAAAGCACCTCAAATATGACGGTCAGAAATCGTTTGCTAAGGTATGTGCAATATAACGGCATGATTTGCCTGATCGGAAAGATTTTAGATGATATTCACCTGAACTCCTTTTAAGGTTACAAATCAACTGGCAGCCACGTCGGCAAAGAAGCTGGGCAGGGCTTGTCATGAATTGCATTTTCTCAATGTTAGCCTGTTCCAAAGAGACAAATTTTCTCCATCTGTCCATGTACCTTCTTACTTGCCCTGTTTTTACTGAAGCGCGCAGCAGTGCGTCTGTGTCCCCCCCCCCCATCCCCCCCGTTTCCCAAATATTTTCACTTTACTTGTCTTAGAAGTATCTGTTTCCGTTTATTTTAGCTGTCAGCAGGATTCTGCAATGTCACAGTATGAGTAGAATGTGGTTTTTTTTGTCATTTTAGAGGGGGATTTGAAGTCATCCTTCCCCAATGTACTTCTTGTCTCCTCAGGCCAGAAATATTGCAGTTTGCATTGAATTCAAGGATTCTGACAAAGCGGGCGCTCAACCACTAAGGGTATGTTCCGATTTGTTTTTTTCGGATGTAATATGCCTGCCAGGTCAGTCGTCAGAGAAAAGCATCAAGAGAATTCATCAGCATGTCGTACGTGCGAGTTCAGAATTTGAAGTCATTTGACACAGTTGGATACGTTAGGGATCTCATAAAAATCTGACTTGAATCGAAGTCAAGTCGTTATTTGGTTTAAAGTTAGTGTCGCATCATCACACGTGAAGTCATACAATCTCGCGTTGTCGCAACATAACAGTATATTATTAACACACAGCAAACACAAAGGGGAAGATAACTCAAAAAATTTCAAAACAATAAAAAGATCTGTGCACCCCAACTTGTATAAATACAGTATTCTTATTAACATTGCATCTGTTGGATATTTTAATTAAGCAGCAAAATCCATCCTTTTTTTTTTTTTTTTAAATCTATCTCAGGGGCTCTCAGTTCGCCGCATGCTGTCAACTGAAAATGACATCACAGTTGCTCAGGGGCAAGCAACTAGGGCTCACCTGAGTTTTCTGAGTTTGGTCATGTGATATTCGCAAGATGAGCCCTAATTGGTTGTTACCTCATCAACTGTGATGTCATTTTCAGCTGACCGCAAGTGGCAAAATGGACGCCCCCTAAAATAGATTAAAAACGAGTGGATCTCGCTACATAATTCATCATCGGCGACGTGAATAGTCTTGTCTTTTTTGTTTAAATTTGAGGTTTTATTTATTGAAGCATGTTTTGTTTTTTTTTCTGTTTTTCTTTTTTAATATTAACCTCAGTGCATCTATGGCCATCCTGGAAGTTCCCTATTCATCAAACAAGCTTACGCAGCTGTTTTGCACCACCACCAGAACCCTGAATTCTACGACGAGGTTACATTTCGTCTCACCACAATTTATCCCTCTCAGAATCTTTGTGGTCATGTGACAAGATAGTGCTACTAATCTACTCTTCACTATGATGGGAGCCACCATGAAGGAATCTCTTATCTCTCCTGCAACCCAGATAAAGATAGAACTGCCAACTCAACTGCACCAAAAGCACCACCTGCTTTTTACCTTCTATCACATTAGCTGTGACAACAACAAGAAGAAGAAAGATGTGGTGGAGACCCCAGGTAGGCTGCTCTCAGACCACAACGTGCTATATTGATGAAAATATAGCCCAGGACAATAAACTTGTACTATTGCTATTAATGAAAGTTAATAGCAATGGTACATTGTTCGATAGTTAAATGGTCAGGGGTCGGCAACCCAAAATGTTGAAAGAGCCATATTGGACCAAGAAAACAAAAACCAAATATGTCTGCAGCCTCAAAAAATTAAAAGCCTTACTATGAAGGCAACACATGTCAAGTCAAGTACAACTTTACTGTCAAATGTGCTGTGCAACGTCGTATGTATCTACATTAGCCTACTATCAAAATGAATAAGTTGGCTACAAATACACAATGAGCATTCATGATTAAATGTTTTTTTCCCTTGTAGTGCATCCCGTAGAGCAGGGTGCCCAACCTTTTTGACCGAAGATCTACTTTTCGATCAACCAGCCTCCCGAGATCGACCCGTTCACTTTCACACGCATGCCGTAATGACCAACAGCCATAACGGCCCCCAAGTGATCGAGGCATGGGACGCACTTTTGCATCGTGTTAACTATCGTAGCTCACGTGTCGTGTTTAAAATGCTTCTTTTAGCCATCCACATTCCCATTCGTTGCCCGGACCCTCGGTGAATTGTGCATGAAACGCCATTTTCTTTAAAGAACAGCCACCTGCCTGCCATCCCGTCCTGATAATAGAAACGTGTGTCGCAGGCTATGACGCAAACGGTCGTTAACAGAAATGTTGAAATTTAATATCCTTTTACACATTTTTATAGCATCGGAAAACGTTAAGAATGTTTGTGACATGTTTGTCCTCTTACAGAAACCATATTAAAACAAAAAAGATATATTTCCCTCCCCCATCTTTTTCCACTTTCAAACATTTTTGAAAAAGCTCCAGAGAGCCACTAGGGCGGCGCTAAAGAGCCGCAGGTTGCCACCCCCCCGGGTTAGGTGATGTTTTCTTCACCCTTCGTGGCTACCGTGCTTCTACTTTTATGGTAGCCGTTATCCGGGACTGGTAAAAATGTGTGCTGTGTTCCGACAGTGGGCTCAGCATGGTGGCCTCTGCTAAGAGATGGTCGGGTCAACATGAGTGAGCAGCAGCTACCCGTGGCTGCTCATTTGCCCACGGGCTACCTCAGTTGCCAAGATGCTGTCACGAAGGTAAAAATAAAATGTTAACAGTCGCTCATTTGTGAAGGAAATTTGTGACGATGAACATTCCTGTTGGAAAGATCCCATTGGGATTGGAATTAGAGTGTTGACAGAAGTCATGTATGCCAATCCACCATTTGTCATGACAGCAATCTGGCTCGGACATCAAGTGGGTTGACGGAGGAAAGCCGCTGTTCAAAGTCTCAACGCATCTCGTTTCCACAATTTACACTCAGGTATCATTGAAATAAACACATCGGGACCTCTCGTTACACCGTGCAATGCTGAAGAGCCCAAATTGCCACATTTTTTTCCATCCAACCAACCATTCTCTGTCTCCCCACATGAGAGATATTTCATTTCTTGACCGTTTCAAATCCTCCCAGCCTCACATTCTACATTTCAACAATTCAATTAATTCTGAAACATTTCAGTCCGGCATCAGCTCTTCAGCATTCACGGGCGATTTCCACTGAAATTGCGCTCTGGTTGTGAGATCCGTTTCTGACATCATCATTCCTCATTTATTTAGGATCAACACTTGCACAATTTCTTTCACCACTGTGAAAGCATCCAAGTGTCAGAACAACCGTCAGAGGGCGGGCTGGTGAAATTCCTGAAGGTGACATATTTCATGTTTTAAAGGAAAACCCCCCTGCTTGCCATGCGTTCACGTCCTACCGAATGCCTTCTACTCCCTTCCTTGCCAGAGTCTCCACGCCATGGAAGGCCACGTCATGGTGAACTTTCTTCCCACCATCCTCAACCAGCTGTTTTGTGTCCTCACCGGGGCCTCGCATGAAGATGTCGCTGTCAACGTGACAAGGCGAGGCCACAATTACCGCCGCTATGGGTTATTATACTCCACTTCTGTTTTCTCTTGAACAACAATCTTTTTCTCTTTAGGGTAATGGTGCACATTGTAGCGCAATGCCACGAAGAGGGGCTTGAGCATTACCTGAGGTCTTATGTCAAGGTTTGCAATGTGTATCGTGGATACAATATAAACAATGGCTACTATTTTTTTCCCCAATAAAAAAAAAAGCGGGAAATATTTTTGCACAGTTTGTCTTTAAACCAGAGCCTTATTCCGCCAATGGTGAAAGCAACATTCATGAGGAGCTGACAAAAGCCATGACAGCAATTCTGAAACCATCCACTGATTTCCTAACAAGCAACAAGCTGCTGAAGGTAAACCGCGCTCGTGGCTCGCGCTGTTTTTAAAAGTCGACAGGAAGACTCCCACGGGTCGAAATAACTCATGTAAAATCCTTAAAACATGTGGAAGTGGGAAAACAATTGTATGATTGACCAATACGTTCCTGAGGATTTTCGTCGAAAAGTTAACAGGTTTCTGACATTCTGAAACCAAAATGAATGTAATGATAAAGACATAATGGTATTTATATGGACAACTTTAAAGGGGACAGTTTAAAATGCTTAAAGGGCATGAATTCTTTTTTTAATCACTTTTTAATTTCAGAAAACCATGACCAGTCGCCGCCGGAATTCAAACTCACCTCTCCTCCTAGGCCAACTTCAACCTCTGAAAATATCAAAGCAATCGTCGCAGTATTTTATATTTCATGGGCACGAAGCGTTTTCCTCCCTGTAGACATTCACGAAAGAGGAAAAAAAGCTTCATGTGGCGCAATGTTAGAAAACGACGACCACCCGTTGGCACATGAATTTTGGTGGCGATTAGTTTGTTTTCTAACATTAAGCCATGTTACTTTTTTTTTTAAATGAAGAGAAAAACACTTAACGGCCGTTAGTTTTCAGAGGTTGAAGTGGGCACAGGTAGAGCATGTGAATTTTGAACATGATTGGTTGTAGTTTTCTGACATTAAGCCACATTAAGATTTTTTACATTAGACGTTTTGGGGGGAAAAATGATTCATTCTGCATATGCTCTCTCTACAGGTGTGGACTGTATTCACTTTTAAGTCACTGAAGTAAATATGAATAAATAGTAGAATACAAATACAAGCAAATTAACCGAGCTGATGTGTTTAGCTTCTCTGTTTGTTTTTTTTTCCTTGCTTTTTCCAGGGATGTTCTTTTTTTTTTTTTTTAAACATATTTGACTTTGCGTTGCAGCATTCTTGGTACTTCTTTGAAGCGTTGGTCAAATCAATGGCTCATTATCTCACAGAGAGTGGTCAAGTCAAGGTAAGTATTTTTTCAGGCGTTGTAACAGCACCGCCCCCATTACCCTTGTCTGAAATTTAAACTCTATTTCTTCCATTTCTTGCCTTGGTGCAGCTGTCAAGAAACCAACATTTTTCCGCCTCCTTCTACCATGCTGTTGAGATCTTGGTCAACACGCTGATACCTCACATCACCCAGAAATACAAGGACAACCTGGATGCGGCGCGCAATGCTAATCACAGCCTGGCGGTTTTCATTAAGGTTGGTCTGCAGCTGGAATCGGCATTAAACCATTTACAGTATCTCCCTTGTTCGATATTCCCAACTGCATTGGGGTCAATCTTTCAGCATTGTCAACATTGTCTTTGTTATTTCTATTCTCCCATCAGCGCTGCTTCACCTTCATGGACCGTGGATTTGTGTTCAAGCAGATCAATAATTACATGAATTGCTTTATACCTGGCGACTCCAAGGTTTTGAAATGCAGCTCTTTCACATTTTGGGTGTGATAAGCTCCCTTTCAAGCCACACACTGCAAAATGTCTCCCATTTTTCTTCCAGACTTTGTATGAGTTTAAATTTGAGTTCCTGAGGATCGTGTGCAACCATGAGCATTACATTCCTCTCAATCTTCCCATGCCGTTTGGAAAAGGACGCATACACAGATTCCAAGGTAAGTTTGATTCATTGTCAGTCTCGAGATCCAGATGTGCTCAAGCACTGTTGAGTTCCATTGTTGTTCATAGCAGTTTTAATAGTTTGACGTTTTTCATTGAAGTTTGTTTTGATTTTTTTGTAACTTGTTTAGTTTTTAATTAGCTTTGAGAGCGTGTTTCTTAGTTTTTAATTTTTAGAAAATTGCATTGTTTTTGTTTTTGATTTGATTAGTTTTAGATTTTTTTTTTTGTTTTTTTTTTTTTTTTTTGCTTTTGTTGTAAATATATTAAGTACCGGTATTTGTCGAGTGCCTTGGTCAAAAAAATGCCAAAATAAGCAAAATAAGTATTGTATGAAGGTAAAGTCAACTACAATTCCCAAATGACTGTTGGACCTTCCTTCTTTAATATGGCCGTACAGTCATACCGAATTCAAAATCAACCACGAAAGCTCGTGTGTTAAATTAATTGGCAAAGATAAAAACTAAGTACATTTTAACTGTAATTGTCATTAGTTTTAGGAGTTTTAGAAAAGTGAAATGTAGTTCAGTTCATGAGTTTCTTTTTTAAAACGAAGCCTCGCTTTTATTTTATTTCGTTAACAAACTTCTTTTTTCAATTGTAGTTTTTGTTATTTAGTTCATTTGCCTGAACTTCGGTCCATAGAGCTTCAACTGGACTATTCATTGACTGATGACTTCTGTCGAAACCACTTCTTGGTGGGTCTGCTGCTGAGGGAGGTGGGCAGCGCCTTACGGGAGATCCGAGAAATTCAGCAGATCGCCATCCAGGTGCTGAAGCGGCTGATGGTCAAACACGCATTTGATGATCGCTATGCCGCCAAAGTGAGTGTCCATCTTGTATGTTATTCAGATGTAGTAGAAAGAAAAACACGTTCTAAACCATCAGATTGTTACGTTCCACTTCCATCATCAATGCTACGCATTCACACGGATTTCATGTAGGTTACAGTAACGGCGATGCAAATCAATGCTAATGTTCGAGTGTTTGCTCAACAGTCCATGCCAGCTATGTTAGCCGCGATGCTAACTGATTTAGTCGTCCTTTCGATACACTACAATAGAATATGGCGAAAGAGATGTTGGTAACAGGGTTGCGTGGATGTTGAGAGACTTTAGGGCATGGTTGCTACTATTTGAAATATATTTGTGATAAAACAAAATGTTTGAACAATCACTAGAAAGGCGTCAACATAATCAACATAAAAAAAAGGTGATTTAAAAGTAATTTGATCTGTTGAATTTAATAAATACATTGGTCAACAAGAGGGGATAAACATCGTTGTAGTAGGTGGTGCTCAAGAGCTTCTTGGTACCTGTACTCTAAATAATATTTGCTAATCACTTTTACGACAGCTGCAGCTCCATTTTGTCTAAGGACAGTTATAATTGACACCACAAGTGCACGTTTTGGTATTTTTTGCATGGATTATTCAAAATATAACAGCGGAGACAAAAAACGTCCTCCAACGGTGGAATGACCCATCTGATGATCTCCATTCCAGAGCCATCAGGCCAGACTTGCCACTCTCTACCTGCCCTTGTTTGGCCTACTACAAGAAAACGCCCACAGGCTTGAAAGCAAGGAGTTTGTTCTTCCAAACCAGCACAATGTAAGTCTGACATCTGGTGGTATCAGAGAGAATTGCAGCAGTTAGAAGGACAGCGAGCAAAAAAAGCTATTTTCCAAACAAAACCATCTCAATCCGTTTTTATTATCCATGCCGTTTTCCACACTGCTTGTTCTCACTTGGGTCGCAAATGGTCTTTAGCTTACCCCAGTTGACTTTGAGCGAGAGGTGCACCCTGGATAAGTTGCCAGCCCGTCGCCTATGGAAATTTATTTACATCAAACTATACATGAAAAAAAGCTCATTATCCTGTTAAAGCAACAAAAGTTCTAATAGAGCCTGTTTACGGAATTTGTAAACAAAAGGCAGGAGTGACCATTTCAAAATTTCTTTTTTATCCTATTTAGGAAACGAGCTCTCCAAATATTTTCCCAGAATGTTTTGAAAATGTTTTTCCCTATTTTGCTGTGTCTTGCTGCCAGAAACCACGAGAGGACTCACTGGCGGTGACCTCTCTGGTGACCCCTCAAAAGCAGAGCATGTACATTGACGGTGCTCTTCACAAAGATGGTTTTGCAGCAAGTGAGTTCCTTCAACAGCATTTCACCAAAGGTTAATTTTCTCCTGGGTATGGCTGCCCTCAAGGACGTTAAACTCATACTACTCCTTGTGTATAAAGTGTATAAGTGTATGAATTGAGGACTCAAAATCACGAAAAATCAGACATCGACCTACTGTCGCCACCTGCAACTGAACACCCCCTGCCCCGAAAAAATAAATCCGAAAAACTGAAATGGTGAAACCAGTTACATTATGTCTCCACAATATCAGTCCACTTTGAGATTTGTTCCCTGAATGTAAAGTGTGTTGTAAATAAAAATTATTATTATTATTATTATTATTATTTTTTTTTAATATTATCGTCGTATATCTAAATTCATGTTCTAGGCTCTTTTAGAGAACTTTCCTCAGACAAAACGACTGGACTCCTGTTTTACTTCTGATAATTACCAAACACTCACAGACAAAAGTACATCTCCAGCCACAATGTTGAGTTACTGGACTGCCTCAGAGGTTCCCTCTTACAACTCGGCACCATATACTGTCAAATAACTTTTTCACCATATGACATTTAGGGAGTGTCGATCATTCTTGATCCAGACTTTAATGAAGCTGTGTACTAACCCTGATCCGTCACTGCAGCCTCTCCTCACAGTTCCACTCCCAACGTTGGTTCAGTTCGCCTTGCGGACTCCCGAGGCTCGCTGGTCTCCACCGACTCTGAGAGCAGCCTGCTGGAAAAGAATTGCGACAGAGCACAGGCCCTGGAGAAGGTAGACAATTACCCGAATTAGACATTTCCTTTTTTATTCTTTTTTTTTGTTTGGGTCAATATATATTATAACGTGTTCATTTGATTTTTGTGCAGTCTGTCTACCATACACCTTGCACATAAAGCCTCTGTAGCCTTTTCTCTCCAACGTCTCGCCACCACAATGAGACATTTGGGAGGAGGCAATCTGTCACCCTGCAATAGGCTGGTGACCAATCCAGGGTGTACCCCGCCTCTCGCCCCAAGTCAGATTCATTATTTTTTTTATTCAACTTTTATGTGCAATAACATTGTTCAGTAATTGCATCAATATTTATGTCCATTTTTATGTTAATACACTTAAGCACCGTGTTCATAGCGTGGCCATGTTACAGAGGTTTAGAGTTACACTTGTTATACTTTTAAGGGCAACTGAAATGTTTCATCATGGTGTTCTCAATTCTTTTCTACTTCTATTAGCGGCGTGACGGCCAGATTAGCATTAAAGCTGCAGGTGGTTGGAAACCATGTGGAGGTCATACAATTATTCTGACCACTTCTGGTTCAACCACCAGCAATTGCTTGTACGTTTTAGAGTAAAACTGTATTTCTAAGAGTCAATTTTCTCACCTTCTCAAAACTGTCTACGGGTTAAACTTGAGTTTCTCACTCTCTTTTGTATCAGGACCACTGTGCTTCTAATCTTCGCAGCGCTGTGCTGCGATGTGATAAAATGGACCGAGATGAGAGCAAAAACCTGCTCACGTGCTTTCTGCATATCCTCAAAAGCATGTCAGAAGGTATGTACGTTTCTTTGTAGTGTTATCATATCACCATTTACTAAAAACATCCGCATACTATTTTGGAGGGAATTGTGTGTGAATGCTGTTGCTGAGCTGAATAAAAGAAAGAAAGAAAGAAAGAAACTGAAGCTGCTAGATTTATAGTGTCTCATCTCGGGGCTTTGAGCACTCTCTGGATGGCTGGGCAATAACTGGACCTTAAGGGCAATTTGCCGTATAACATCGCAACAGTGCACAGGAATCAAAACAAAAAAACAAAAAAACATCAACAACAAAAAAATAACTGGTGTGATGACATACCGACAGCATTTGAACTGTATTTTTATTGAGATTTTAACTCTCAGAAACCAATGGCGGCGTTGCAGTATTTGGGTTATTCCAGAATCGGAGGACATTTTCTGTCCTCACCATGAAATTTTCCCTCGCACGCGAGGCTCCTTCTCACGGGTCAGATTTGGTAATGCAACAGAGGTCTCGTTTTGGGGAGGAGACACACCATTGTCGATGGAGATATGGTTATTTTGCATGGTGTAACATCTCACGTACAACCGCACACTTAAAGAGCATTAAGAACAGATGGTGATTTTTCGGGGCTATGTTTGGGGGGGGTCTCACATTTTTTAAATCTGTTTGAAGATTCAAAGCCGTTATGCACATATCCCGATTTAAACATGACTGCCTTTGAATTGGTAAATGTGGAAATAACAAGATTTAGAATAGTATCAATGAGTGGTTCTCGAATTTGTCTCACTGGTGGGACCTCCTGGGAAGTATTTTTTTCCAGCCAAGTACCCGCCTAACCAGCGCAAACCCTTTCTGAAAACTGAGTGCTGTGCCATTCGTGTCTGATTTACGCAACTTTGCAACTCCATTTGTTGTGCTATCTCGAAGATATAATCAAGAAAAAAAAAAAGAAATAATGAATCATAAAGAAAGATTTGTACACATAAATAATTAGCAACATAAAGCGTCCCCCCTTTTGGATCAGAATACACATCTCTTCTCCAAAAGAAATTTGTGTCTCAATTTTAAAAACGGAAACTGCATCTTAAAATATTTATAAAAAGAAAACGAACAATATGACCCACCATGAACACAAAATGTGTTGTTGCCCTGAACAGAATGTTTTTTTTTATTTGTGTGTGTGTGTTTTTTTTTTATTTTATTTTTTTTTGCATTTAGTGTGACATTTTAGTAAGACGCTTGGGCTTGTGCTTCACTGTGGGTCTTTGTTGGCCATTCTTGGTAGCTGGGAAGTCTCCAGAAGTGCCTTCACGTAACCCCAGGGATATGTGTACCCCCGTTTGACAACCATTGGTGTAAACAGGAGCATTACGTGTGAATCGTCGCTGCCAGTGGGAGCGTTTCAAACTGCAAATCTGATTTTCATTTATTTGATACAATCACAATCACATTGTGACCGATTGGCAACCAGTTCAGAGTGTAATCCTCCCCAAGTCGGCGATAGGATACGGCCACTTCTGTGATTTTGAGCCGCAGGTTCAGAAATGGACGGCCGTCTCAGCGTTCACGCACAAAGAGCGGAAAGAATATAACGGCTCACTTTTATTACTCTCAGATGCCCTTTATGCATACTGGCGCAAAGCATCGTCCTTGGAGCTGAGGGACTTTTTTACACTGCTGGAGTAAGTGTGGCAATATTGCATCCAATTACAGTGTACAAGTGGTTACCCAGAGCTCACTTTTATTTCATTATGTCCAATCTGCAGAGTCTGCCTTCATCAGTTTCGATACATGGGGAAGCGAGTCATTGTCAGGTGGAGTAAATGTTGCTTTCAATAGCTTTTGAAATTAATATGTCAGCTTTTTTTTTTTTCTTCGAGTCCTTTAATCCTTTTTGCTTGCTCTGCCATCATAATTGCTGCTGGGCGAACTATTTGATACAGTGAATGTTATGGCCCTTAACCGCTCTCCTTCATCGGTAAGAGTCCACTAACTTACGGTAGCTCGCTTTTTTCAAATGACATCATTTCTTTCTACTACTACTACACATCTGGTTTCAGTGAAAGCATAACTGACTTGGGACGTATATTTGTTTCGCTGCCCACAGGAGTCATGAAGCGGCAATGCCTCTGGGTCCAGACCGAAAGTCCTTGACTCTGCCTGTGTCTCGTAACAGGGCGGGGATCCTGCACGCCCGCTTACAACAGCTCGGGACATTGGACAATTCGCATACGCTCAACAACAGTAAGATTCTACAGTCTTTTAACAATTGGGTGGGGGGGGGCGATGGAGGGCATTGCTGTTGTTTGCTTTGACTAGCGATGGCCCTGCCCTGAGCTGTGACGTCACAAGACAGCTGACATACTCACAGCTAGTGATGGGCAAGTGAAGCTTCATGAAGCACTTGTGATAGTTTTTGACTCCTCTAGATGGCACTTTTGGTTTAAAGATGAAGTGAAATTTGAATAAACTTCCATTGCACTAACCTTTATATTTAAACCAAGAGCACCATCTGGAGGAGTCAAAAATATCTTCTTTTTCCCATCACTACCCACAGCGTGATTCTCACAGGGGGCACCAGCTCCGGTCCTCGAGGGTCCGGATCCTGCATGTTTTTGATGTCTCCTTCATCTCACACATCAGATTTAAACGATAAGAATTGTTATCAGGCTTCTACAGAGCTAGCTGATGAACTGAACATTTGAATGTTTTTGTATTCCAGAAATGCAGGCTCAATGTGTTAACAAAAATATTTATTTCCACAAAAGCGCACTGACAAAGTAAAAACAGAAATCGCTGGTCACAAGGAGCCAGGAGAAACAATGTACAAAGAAAAGCGCTTGCAAAAGGCAAGGGACGAAATGTCAAGAAGCCAATAAGGCAAAGAGCAAGAGCAATAGGAAAAACTAAAAATACTAACGAGAGCGACAATGGGGAGTATCGAGAAGGTCTAAAAAAACAACACTTGAAGCACTCAAGCGAGGTCAATAATCCGACAAGAGACAAGGTAGCTCGGCAGTCCTTAAATACAAGGCGGGCTTGATTGAAACGCGGAACGGGTGCGCCCGGTGGAGGGAAACGCCCTTCACTCCAGTTGGAGCTGAAAACAAAACAAACAGACAAATACGTGCGTCGTGATCATGTGCTTCAGTTTGGAGCAAAGACAGGCTCATAACGAACGAGACTCTCTTGCCTGATGGGTTTCGAGGGAGCCATTGGGGGTTCTGGGCTTCCTGCCTCCTGAATCCTGCACAGAGGGACAGGAATCTAAATCTAAAGCGGCTGCTGTTTTTTTTTTTAATATTTGGAATAATGATGATGTGTTATGGGTGCAACATTTCCGCAACATTTGGCAGCTCTGTTTTCCCACGTAAACGCTAATTTGCAATTTTTCATTTTAATAAGCTTTATTGAGGCGCAAAATGCCAAGTTTGACTCCCAAACTGCGATGCAAAACCACTTATTTGTAGCCTCGTATACTCTGTGTTATTTCTCTCATCAAACAAGATATCAAAATAATAATGGTAGCAAGCAACAATGACAATAACACCACTTATCTTCCTCCAAGCAACATTGATTAATCAAGCAATGTCTCCTGAAGTGTCATAGATGTGGCTATCATAAATCGACACAGACCTCGTTTTGTTGCCACCAGTTTACTCCCATACAGAAGCGGATGTGACCAGCCAATGTTTGCTGGAGGCCAACGTGTCCACGGAGGTGTGTCTGACCGTGCTCGACACATTGAGCATTTTCATCACGGGATTTAAGGTACGGGATTTGCAGCGATGATTTGAATGAATGCAAATTCTTCAAAGGGATACCAAAAATATTTTGGTGTCGACTGAAAATGACATCACATGTACTCATTGCGATCATCACAGGAGCCATGACTGGTTGTTACCTGACCCCTCGGCACACGTGATGTCATTTTCAGTCGACAGCAAGTGGCCAAATGCCTTTTTTTTGAAAAGTGTTAATTGCACACGAAAAATAATGAAGTTATCAAGTTCATGATAGACAAAATATGAACTTTTTCCTGACAAGAATGGCGATCGATGTTCAGCATCCCCTTAAAGGGACTTTTAAAACAAAACAAAAAATGAAGATAAATCATCTTTTGTGGGAGGGGAACAAACCTCCACTTCAAGTAGCCCCCTGAGAGTAACATTAGATGGCTGAACCAGTGATACTATATGACCATTGTTGTCTTATGCATCGCACAATCCTTCTGAACTCCACATCCAATATGTTGACACGCACCGCCGCTTCCTCCCTCAGAGCCAGCTGATCTCAGATCTTGGCCACAACCCACTGATGAAGAAAGTATTTGAGCTGCATCTGTGCTTTCTGCAGATCCCTCAGTCTGAGGCTGCTCTCAGGCAGGTCTTCATCTCACTGAGGACTTTTATCTTCAAGGTGAACCGTCTTGATGAGGACGCCTGTTGATATCTCACTGTGGCATATGCGGACAGAAGTACATCTTTCATGAATGGATCGATGATTGGTTCGTCAATTGTTGTTTGGGCCAGGCCTCTTACTTCCCTTTCAAGCAAGGTCCATAACAGGCATGCTTGAATTCATTTCGTGGGAAAGAACTTGAGAGCCTTGACCTAAAGCATCTCAAACACTTTTGGGATGAACTATGATGGAGATGGAAAAATATAGCAAGGTCCGCATTTTCATCCCTTGCCGTAGTTGGCCTGCTGTCCCCGCATGTATGCCCTTTTTTTTTTTTTTTGTATCCTGTATTTAGAAGGTCTGTACGAAGTGTTGTCAGAAAAGTTCCAGGACTGGTGTCGTGAAAGATTGAACTTTTCGGAGAAACGCCGTATTTTGCGGGGTCCTGTGAAATCCGATTTTCTCGCCCACGTATCCTCCAGTTCCCCTGTACGTTCTTTGACGGCCGGGCCGACATGTGCGCCTCCCTATGCTACGAGATCTTGAAGTGTTGCAACTCCAAGCTGAGCTCCCTCCGCAATGCCGCCGCCCATCTCCTTTACCTCCTCATGAAGAGCAACTTTGACTACACCGGACGGAAATCGTTTGTCAGAACCCATCTGCAGGTACCTCTTTGTGATGAAAAGGATTCTTGGTTTTTTCCGTGCAGTGTTTGTCTCTCAGATTGGTTCGCTCTGCATTCCGCTCAGGTGGTCATCGCCGTCAGTCAACTGATCGCCGATGTGATCGGCATCGGGAGCACGCGTTTCCAGCAGTCTCTGTCTATCATTAACAACTGTGCAAACGGGGATCAAAGCATCAAGGTCAGCGGTGGGTTTAAGGTGTCTGACACTGAAATGAAATCAGCTTAGTTTTTTTATGGCTTTACAACGCAACCAATTCAAACGGCGGATAAAAACAAATGGTTAATGAAGTACACGGCCCTAAAGTACATGCTGTGCAGCCCTCTTGGTGCGTAAACGCAACGGTAGTCAGGATTTTTTTTTTTTTTCCACGTCATGAATTGCCATAAACCCCGCGATTGGCTTTCGATGCATGGATGTCACATTTCACTTGACACAACTTAAATTCACATTAGCTGACGTCACGCTACGCGGGTCATTTCGGTTCACCTAAAGGTAGTTTACTTCATTCAGTTCAGATTGTTTGGTGTGCTTCTCTTGCGTTCAGTCCGAAATGGATTCAACAGAACTTTTCCGATGCTTCAGTGGACAAAAGCGTCTTGTGCTCCTGACCTGAAGTTAGGGTTAAGGTCACGTGACTGTACTGTGTGCGCACCGCTGCGTTTTTGCAGCACACTGCGTTCCCCTCAGATGTGAAGGACCTGACCAAACGAATCCGAACGGTGCTCATGGCCACCGAGCAAATGAAGGAGCACGAGAATGACCCGGAGATGTTGGTGGACCTCCAGTACAGTTTAGCCAAGTCGTACACGAGCACGCCAGAGCTCCGCAAGACCTGGTTGGACAGCATGGCCCGGATCCACAACAAGAATGGCGACCTTTCAGAGGTGCTTTGACAAAAACAACACATACTGACGCTTCTGTTCTTAAGAACATCATTTTGGATTTATTCTGGAGCTTATCTGCTTTACTTGCAGGCAGCCATTTGCTACGTGCACGTCGCAGCTCTGGTTGCTGAGTACTTGTGGAGGAAAGGTGAGCGCACCGTTGCCCCTTGGCTCCAACATTTTTTATGACCCCACAGGACTGTAGATTACACAAGAGCAGAAAGGAACAGGCCTCACGTTTGGCTTCCCTCTCTTTATTTGGAAGGAATGTTCAGCCACGGCTGCTCGGCCTTTCGCGTCATCACTCCAAACATTGATGAAGAGGCAGCCATGATGGAGGACGTCGGGATGCAGGATGTGCATTTTAACGAGGTCCGTCCATTCCATGTCACTCCGAAGCCCCCGATGCAGCATTTTTTTCTTCTTCATTATCTCACGTGTCACCTAATGCCTGCGTACCATTGCCCTTATCTCTGTCGAGAGTGTTAATTGTTCTGGGAAATTATGACGGGGAACTCAAAACAGACTTTGGCACGGGGCGCGGTCCATATGTTGCCGCGCACACTTCTGGCGCCGTGTCAAAGAACCACCCATCGACGGACGAGTCAGACAAAGAATAAGATGAAAATCAAAAGGCAATAAAACGTCCCTGCAATGATTCTATTTGTCCAGGAGGTACTGATGGAGCTGTTGGAGGAGTGCGCCGATGGTCTTTGGAATGCAGAGCGCTATGAGCTCATCGCTGATGTCTACAGGCTCATCATTCCCATTCATGAAAAACGTAGAGACTTTGAGGTATCGTCATTTTAGCACTATTGTACATGGAGGGACATACATGGACTGTTACTCTCCCCCCAATTTTGGACAGTTACAAAAAAACAGATGTATTTCCAAATATCACGTCAGGATCCTCAGCCCGATGAAGAGACAACAAAGCAGTTGCACTCTGCCGGTCAGGAGTCTCCTTCATGGACGTGTTAGCTGAGGAAACGGTCTCAAAAGCCCCCGATATCTGTCGAGAATTGCTGTTCAGTAGCGACTATCCATGGATGGAAAAACGTAGAGACTTTGAGGTATCGTCATTTTAGGCCTATTGTACAGGGAGGGACATACATGGACTGTTACTCTCCCTCCAATTTTGGACAGTTCAAAAAAAAACAGATGTATTTCCAAATATCACGTCAGGCTCCTCAGCTCGATGAAGAGACAACAAAGCAGTTGCACTCTGCCGGTCAGGAGTCTCCTTCATGGACGTGTTAGCTGAGGAAACGGTCTCAAAAGCCCCCGATATCTGTCGAGAATTGCTGTTCAGTAGCGACTATCCATGGATGTAGTATGACACCCGAAGGAGAGGTTAGATCCTAAAATCGGTATCCGGTATAGCTTAATTGAACCCTCCATGTTGTGTCGAAGTGTGATGGCCTGCGACCTTCGTGAGGATCATCGGAGCAGAAAATGGATGGATGGATGAATGGATTAGTTGTCGATTAATTGTTGCACCTCTAAAATCTCCACAACCCTGACTAAAAGATGAGTGTTTGTGATAGGAAAAAAAAAATTAGACCAAGAGGAATCATTTCTAAATATTTTTTTTTCCCACAATTAACATGGGCTTTAACCTGTACAGTTAAATTGAATTTTGAGAGAATGCTTAAAAGTAAATAATCGACAAAAAAAAAAAATACTTGCATAAGTGTGCACACCCTCTCAACTAAGATGTGTCTGTGTTCTGAATTAACGAATCACATTCAAAGTCATTCAAAATGGGAGCTAAGCAAACATCCACAACTAGTGTTCCTTTGGTGATAAACAGTGTGAGTTTGACTGTGATTGGTTAAGTTTTTTTTTTACTCCCCACAATTGAGTTGTACAAGTTATAGGTCACGTTAAAACAGATGTATTTCCAAATATCACGTCAGGCTCCTCAGCTCGATGAAGAGACAACAAAGCAGTTGCACTCTGCCGGTCAGGAGTCTCCTTCATGGACGTGTTAGCTGAGGAAATGGTCTGAAAAGCCCCCGATATCTGTCAAGAATTACTGTTCAGTAGCGACTATCCATGGATCTAGTATGACACCCGAAGGAGAGGTTAGATCCTAAAATCGGTATCCGGTATAGCTTAATTGAACCCTCCATGTTGTGTCGAAGTGTGATGGCCTGCGACCTTCGTGAGGATCATCGGAGCAGAAAATGGATGGATGGATGAATGGATTAGTTGTCGATTAATTGTTGCACCTCTAAAATCTCCACAACCCTGACTAAAAGATGAGTGTTTGTGATAGGAAAAAAAAAATTAGACCAAGAGGAATCATTTCTAAATATTTTTTTTTCCCACAATTAACATGGGCTTTAACCTGTACAGTTAAATTGAATTTTGAGAGAATGCTTAAAAGTAAATAATCGACAAAAAAAAAAAATACTTGCATAAGTGTGCACACCCTCTCAACTAAGATGTGGCTGTGTTCTGAATTAACGAATCACATTCAAAGTCATTCAAAATGGGAGCTAAGCAAACATCCACAACTAGTGTTCCTTTGGTGATAAACAGTGTGAGTTTGACTGTGATTGGTTAAGTTTTTTTTTTACTCCCCACAATTGAGTTGTACAAGTTATAGGTCACGTTAAAGGTGGAAAAACTTTTGAAGTGCTTTGTCAAAATCCTGGCATTTGAACAGAGGTGTGTGGATTTGTTCTATCCCTTGTACAGTTTAGTACTTGCCTTCTGATATCCGTCTCTGTGCTGTGATTGATTGATGATAAATCCAGGGTCAGCCGCGACACACTCCCAACTTGTCTATTACCCAGGACAGAATAAGTGAGACAGAGAATAGATGGATAGCTCCATTGTAAGATATCTGAGGTAGTCAAAGATGTACTTGCCATCTCAGAATTTTAAACCAGTCTTCCAAAATGGCTGCTGCTCTTGACAGCTCAGCTAACTCTGATTCCTGCCAGTCGGCAGTCTCTTCATTACGCTAACCCAAAGATGTCAAAACAGTCCAAATGAGAACCACCGCAAAAGGGCCAAAATGTGGACCTGTACTACGTATGTTAACACTAAAGCAATTCGATTTTTGTGTTTTGGTGCTGCAGAAACTGACGCACGTGTATGATACGCTCCACCGAGCCTACACTAAAGTTTTGGAGGTGATGCATACCGGCAAACGTCTGCTGGGCACATACTTCAGAGTGGCCTTTTTTGGACAGGTAATGCGCTGCACCGAAAAGAATGACTTTTGGCACTGGGGTGTTCCAACTCTGTTCTAAACCTGCAGCGTTTGTCGGCGTGCGTGTCACGTCTTTTGTATGACAAGTGAGCACGCTTAGAATTGAATGGCATGAAGCGTAATCGTAAAATCAGCGTTTTCTGACCGCCTTTCACTTTTGTGTAGGGCTTTTTCGAGGACGAAGATGGCAAAGAATACATCTACAAGGAACCCAAGTTCACCCCCCTGTCTGAGATTGCGCAGAGGCTGTTGAAGCTCTACTCGTACAAGTTCGGTCAAGAGAATGTCAAGATCATCCAGGAGTCAGGAAAGGTGGGAACACATTTGCAGAGCTGCACAAATCAACAGCTGAGCCTATATCCGTCTCTGTGTGTTAGCGCTGTGATTGATTGATGATAAATCCAGGGTCAGCCGCGACACACTCCCAACTTGTCTATTACCCAGGACAGAATAAGTGAGACAGAGAATAGATGGATAGCTCCATTGTAAGATATCTGAGGTAGTCAAAGATGTACTTGCCATCTCAGAATTTTAAACCAGTCTTCCAAAATGGCTGCTGCTCTTGACAGCTCAGCTAACTCTGATTCCTGCCAGTCGGCAGTCTCTTCATTACGCTAACCCAAAGATGTCAAAACAGTCCAAATGAGAACCACCGCAAAAGGGCCAAAATGTGGACCTGTACTACGTATGTTAACACTAAAGCAATTCGATTTTTGTGTTTTGGTGCTGCAGAAACTGACGCACGTGTATGATACGCTCCACCGAGCCTACACTAAAGTTTTGGAGGTGATGCATACCGGCAAACGTCTGCTGGGCACATACTTCAGAGTGGCCTTTTTTGGACAGGTAATGCGCTGCACCGAAAAGAATGACTTTTGGCACTGGGGTGTTCCAACTCTGTTCTAAACCTGCAGCGTTTGTCGGCGTGCGTGTCACGTCTTTTGTATGACAAGTGAGCACGCTTAGAATTGAATGGCATGAAGCGTAATCGTAAAATCAGCGTTTTCTGACCGCCTTTCACTTTTGTGTAGGGCTTTTTCGAGGACGAAGATGGCAAAGAATACATCTACAAGGAGCCCAAGTTCACCCCCCTGTCTGAGATTGCGCAGAGGCTGTTGAAGCTCTACTCGTACAAGTTCGGTCAAGAGAATGTCAAGATCATTCAGGAGTCGGGAAGGGTGAGAACACATTTGCAGAGCTGCACAAATCAACAGCTGAGCCTTACTTACTGCCGTGTAATCGTCTCTGGCGAACGTATGGTGGAATTCAGCCCGTATTCATCTGCGACCTTTTGTTTACGTGCCATGACAGTTGTTGCCCGAGCGCACGTCACTTTGGCTGAAGATTTATGTTCGAGTGCATTGCAGCGCATGGTCCCTTTTAAGGTTCTGACACCGTTTCTGTTCAGCACACTCACGGGTGCAAAAACATTTGTCCTTAAACACAATTCCACACTTACAACTTTGTGGGGAACGCTTTGGAAAGGGGCTTTTGTACTCCGGTTCACCCTGGCACAAAAGGAAAGCCCATAAAGGCACGGCTTGATGAGTTTGGGCTTGAATAATTGAGGAGATCTCAAGCCCATCAACCAGGCCCCCTCTCAGGTCCAGCTTCAGTGTATGCCAAATCCGATGTTCCAAAATCTTCGGTTCTCACTTTGGTCAGTGTTAACGACTATTCCAAACCCGCAGGTGAACCCAAAGGACCTGGACTCCAAGTACGCCTACGTCCAAGTAACGCACGTCGTGCCCTACCTCGATGACAAGGAGTCGGAGGAGAGGAAGACTGACTTTGAGCAAAGCCACAACATCCGTCGTTTTGTTTTTGAGACGCCCTTTACGGTGTCGGGCAAGAAGCAGGGTGGCGTGGAGGAGCAGTGTAAACGGCGGACCATTCTCACCAGTAGGTTGAACGTTATGGGTCTCCGCACACAACCGCGGACAAAGAAGGATTTGTGTTGGTGTGTCAAAATGAGTGCCATCTATTCACCTTCAGTCACTGCCAAGGAGTAAATCAAAAAGTTCCTCCCTGTTGACTTCATCCCGAAGTTCTGACTCAATCATGATAATGCACATGCTCAGAGCCCCGAAAAATAACACTATAGATACGAAAGCAAAAAAAAAAAAAAAGTATAATATTGAATTTGACCTGATTTCGTTGTTTTCCCTCTTAGCCACCCACTGTTTCCCCTACGTGAAGAAGCGCATCGCCGTCATGTATCAACATCAGAGTGACCTCAGCCCCATCGAGGTCGCCATCGACGAGATGAGCACAAAAGTGGCCGAACTGCAACTGCTGTGCTCGGCCTCCGAGGTGGACATGATTCGGCTGCAGCTTAAACTGCAAGGCAGCGTCTGTGTTCAGGTGCGTGCATCCATGCGGCGATCACCTCGCCAATCTTAAAAATGGCTTTTTGGAGGCGCAATTCGATTGTTGTTGTATGTGCTCACCAGGACAATTTCATGTTTTGAATGAGAACACAACGTTATGATCATTTGCATACCTGTCAACTTATACGGTTTACCCAGAGTTCATACGGATTTTGTGGTGAATCTTACGTATATGTCCATATCGCACAAATCATACGGATTCTGAAAATTTCCGTTTTTTTTTTTTTTCCCTCCTAAC
>NW_017806249.1:173244-203471 GCF_001891065.2 Hippocampus comes | reverse complement strand
AGTCTACTCGAATGCTTTCATTTCCGGTAACTTTCCAGTAAATCACGTGGTTCCTAGTTGAAAACAGCAGAGTATTCATTGCATACTTCGGTAGTGTACAAGCAAGTTCTACAAGGAAACAAATATATCATTCAGATTTCGTGGGTTTTTTTCTGCCGTTATTTTGACATATAAAATGCTTTGGTATGTTATAAGGATTTTTTGCTCTTTATAAGGATTTTTTTGGGTAGTTTATACAGGTTGGCGCTGCGAAAAGTTGACAGGTATGCATTTGGAGATCTCTTATTGGTGTCCTTGGTTTTGAAAGTAAAGCACAGGTCAAAAGAAAAGCTCAGTCGAGACTGCATTTATCATTGATGTTCTCTACATTGGGGAAAACCCCCCCCGCCCGTGATTTTCGTCAAAAAAAATCCCTGACCCATTCAATAAAGTATAGGTTAAACATGATTTACAAATCATTGTATTCTGTTTTTATATTTTATTTTACAGTACGTGTCAACTTGACTGGAGTTGTTTTTTTTTTTTTTTTTTTTTTTTTAATTATTTTAGGTCACTTTTGGAAACGTCATCAAATTTCAGGGTGAAAAATGACATTGAAATTTGACCCAAACTGTATGCAGGGGTTAAAGAACATCATTTCTAAGACTAAGCATGCTTGTGGGGAGGGGGGGGCAATATAGCTTGACATCATCAGCAGAAATGTAGTCATAAAAATGATTATGTCATGTGCTGACCAACAAATCGTCGTCCCCAGGTCAACGCCGGTCCTCTCGCTTATGCCAGAGCCTTCTTAGATGACACCGGTGCGAAGAAATACCCGGACAATAAGGTCAAGCAACTCAAAGAGGTCTTCAGGTAAGTACAGAAGCGGCGCCATTCCCATATGCCGTGACCTTCTTTTATGTCTTTTCATTGTGAATAGATTTACTGCGGCTTTCGATTGGCACTAAAAATGGAGGCTGTGCTTTGGCAGGCATTTCGCGGAGGCCTGCGGCCAGGCACTCGCTGTAAACGAGCGCTTGATTAAAGAGGATCAGCAGGAGTATCATGATGAAATGAAGGCCAACTACCGGGATCTGACTCGGGAGCTGTCAAACATCATGCACGAGCAGGTAATCGGGATGCTAATGGGGGGAAAGTCATTTCGATAATGTGATGCCTCTCCATGTTCTTTTAATTTATTTACAGCGCAATAGATACTGCCTGAAAGTTATTCCGCATCAGCGTAGGGCTGGATCTTCACGTCAATATGCTCTATGCCGCACTGTGATGCCTCGCGGTGCAAGTGACCCAAGTGAACATTAAACAAAGAAGTACAGGAAGTGCACAGAGTCAAGAATCTGTTGGTAGAATAACAGGGGCGATTACTGGCCGCAGGGATGCCAGTAATTTAGTCTTACTTTACAATGCACCGACTGTTATTTATTTTCACAGTACGCACAGTGTTTTGAATTCATATACATGACAGTAGGGTAACTGCGTGGTTGTATTTCTACAGTACACACCAGTTTGGATAATAAGCCTGTTTAGTAATAATAATAATAATCATATTTCGGTTTTGCCGCTTTTCTATGCCACACTCAAACTCTGGTGGCGGTACACTAGCATGTATAACCGCAGCGATACATGACTCGGACAGAACGAGGTTCAAACAGCGGCGCCGCCAGTCACTGGATGACCCGCTCGACGTCCTGAGTCTTGACTGCTCCGTCGTTTGTTGTCTCATATGCTTTCCTTAAATTGTTTACCTTTTTGTGCTTCTCAAATCCAAATGACAAACATATCCAGAAACATGCCATACGATTCGCCGGTCTGTGCCAACTGAAAAAATGTCGATGGTTAAAGTGCATCTCCTGATGGCCCATTTCGAGGCATTGATGTTTCGGGAAACTAAGCAAAATATCTGGCGTTCCCATATTTGTCTCCAAAACGGCACGTGTGATCACGGAGCGAATGAAACTATAGAAGTCATCTTGAAAAAAAATAAACTCATTTCCTCCTCTTGAATATTTCTTCCAGATCAACCCCGTGAATGATGGCACCAGCGGCACTTTGTCCGACTCAATGGGCATCTTCAATGCCATTAGCGGCACACCCAACAATGCTCCCATTTTCTAACATGGATCTTTTCACGTCCAACTCCAAGGTTTTCACATCTTTGTCAGTTGCCATTCGGCCACCTCTCCACTCAAGTCGCTAAACAAGTGGCCGGCGCATTGAGCCAGCATCCGTTCTCATTTCTACCCATTGCACTCGCCTGCTGTGATCAGTCTCTGCTTGTCTTGTTTCCCGTGGAGACAGCAGTGAATAGGTATTGACATTCGCGTTTTGAAATTTTCATCTGCCCGCCATAGAGTTTAGCCTTGTGTCTATCATTCTAGATCATTATATACAGCGCACATTTCAGAAGCCTCTTGCCTGTATTCGTCTCGCGTATACTGTCTATCCGATCTGTCTCTGGCACCGAACAACTGCAGTCTTTTTCCAGCCTCAAAGAATTATTACTCGGTGTTCGACTAATGCTGAGGAAATGATCACAAGCTACACAAAAACAGTGAGGCCTTGAGATACGAATGGCTTAGTTTTAGTTTTTTTTTTTTTTTTAATCTAAACCGTTTTTCTGCTTTTTGCTTTGACTTGCGAGCAACAAGTAGACCAATTATAAAACTAACTCATAGTCATATATTCTTTATCCTCTACGACTAATATTACCTCATTTTACTTCATGACGGTCTCCCTTTATATCCGTATGTCTGCATGACACTGCCCCCAGGTGGGCAAGTAGTGCACAGCAGCAGGCGCAACACAATTTATTCTGGATTGAAGGTACAATTTTTCTGATCAAAAGCATCTCGCGCTTGTGTTTTGAGGTACAATGTGGTCACGGAACGAGTTAAACTTGTATCTCAAGCTGCCGCTATATCCTGTTTTGTGTATTCGCTATATCCTGTTTAGTACTCCAGGGATACACAGAGTTGCCAAAAACTTTTGCTCCGCAACACAAGAGTGTGGCAGCTTGTCATGGGCAGGTTAGTTTCTATATAGCTGATGATGTCGTTTATAATACGTGTCAGACATCTTTGGCATTTGTACATATCTTTCGTTTTAATGATATGTGAAATGATGATACAGTATGTGGGGAAACATGCATTTTCCAATAAAGTGTTTTGCAAGTGAATACGATTCAATTCATTTGAAGGCTTTAATAGGTATTGAGCAGCGCAGGCGCATGAGGACTGGCAAGCCACGGGTGGATCTAATAATGAGACCGGGGAAAGGCACATAAAGGCACACAGATGTAAAGAAAACAAAACAGCATACAGAGAAAAGCAAAAATCCAGTCCAAGTGGGACAGTGATACTGAAATTGTGCACCTGATTCTTTTGACCTTTGCCTCTTGATGTTTACGAAAAATACATTTCCCATCATGACCCCAGAATCCCCCGCTTTCCGTCCCGGACCCAGAGGATCTCTTCTCTCATGTGAATCCCCATTTGCATGCTATCTTTTTATCGAGACCAAGGGTGCCCAACCGAAGATCTCCTTTTCAAGCCAAGCAACCTTCCGCAATCGACTGTTAGCGCGCCGACCCCAACTCTCATTGGAGCGCTTCACAGCCTAGTGCGAAGCAAATGGTAGGACAATCAACACCTCCCAAATCTGAGACTATGGTCCTCAGTCGAAAAAGGGTGAGGTGCCCTCTCCAGATCGGGGTTGTGATTTTGCCCCAGTTGGAAGAATGCAAGCCTGCTGCGCTCTTGTTCATGACTGAGAGAGTGAAGACTGTAAGGTCTGCACGAATGCAGACTAAATTGGTCTGAGCCCAAAGGTGAAACTTGATTTCCCGAAATTGTGCATCACGACCTAAAAAAAAAATCACGGCTACAAATAATTTTTCTTCACGGCGTGTCTTTTTGAGAGAGAATGAAAAGCTTGGTCATCCGGGCAGGGCTTGGCGTCCGGCTGCCGCTCTTTTTCAAGGATTCTTTTTCCGGATTCAACGGGGCACCGGCATCCCCGTTGTCTTTCCACACAACTTCAACTCTACATCTGACATTCACAATCCAAATGATGTTGCTTTGTCATTGTAAAAGTCCCTTCCTCGCCATTTGATTGCTTCCACATCTGCAGAAATGACGCCCTTGCACAATTATACTGTGAATGATCGGCCAGTATATAACCGACCTTATCTGCACGTTTAGCCTTGATAACGAGCATACACGGCTCATCCACGTGCATTTTCAGTCTGTGACTCGCGCACCGGGCATCGGCAGATGGGAGGTTATAAAAGCTCACCTTGCTCGATTCCAGTTGAGACTTGACTTATTAAGGGTCTTGAGCAGCGACGGGCTAAACGATCTCACTGGACACATTCAGCCATGGCAGGTGAGTCTGATTTAGATGGTTGCTTCGTAAATCAATGAATAATTCAAATTTATACTCGTAGGCGTATCATCAGTGTTTTTAAATGAGTAACATTAATATCCTCATTGATGTTTTGCTTAAAACAGTTTTTTTCCGCCTTTATTATGATTGTTGACAGGAAAAGATGAACTGGGCAAGCCCAAGTCAAAAAGTGTAAGTACTGTGTGTATTTTTTTCCAAATGTACAAAAGGTACATTGTGAAATTATACAGACCGGTAATCCAGATTCTTCATTTGTTCTACTCAGCAGGACAAATAAGTACTTGTTTTGTGTACCATCCGTACAAATGACATCACCAAATGACTAATAGGAATAAAAATGTCTTCCAGGCTTTGGTGTGCGGCTACCCAATTAGCATCTTTTTTATTGTGGTCAACGAGTTCTGTGAGCGCTTCTCCTACTATGGCATGCGAGGTGAGTGTCCTTGTTCGCAGAGAATGAATCTCAATTTGAGTCAAACGTCACCGTTCAAGGAACGATCAGACGGCAGCTTGCGAATGCGGATCTGACCCGTCATTTTGAACCTTCTCTCCCTTCCCCGCAGCTGTGCTGGTGCTTTACTTTAAGTACTTCCTGCGGTGGGACGATGACTTTGCCACCACCATCTACCATACCTTTGTTGCCCTCTGCTACCTGACCCCGATCCTGGGTGCCATCGTGGCCGACTCTTGGCTGGGCAAGTTCAAGTGGGTCTCGCGGCACCGAGTCACTTTGCCCGATCGCAGTCGGAGCACGAGCGTCCATCAACGTCTTCGCTCTTTCCCCTCCGTGCAGGACTATCGTTTACCTGTCCATTGTGTACGCTTTGGGGCAGGTGGTCTTGGCAGTCAGCGCCATTCATGACATCACAGACAACGACCGTGACGGAACCCCGGACAACATGGCTTTCCACGTGTAAGCGCTCAGGCGCCGAGCTTGCGTCAGTTGTTAAAAACTTGACTGGCGGCCTTCTTCCCGCAGAGCTCTGTCCATGGTGGGTTTGCTTCTTATCGCCCTGGGAACAGGAGGCATCAAACCTTGTGTTGCGGCCTTTGGTGGAGACCAGTTTGAAGACCATCAGGTAGGCTGGAACACGTGATTGGTTTTCTACATAAAGTCCAAGGATGCAAGGGTCCCTTTGACGTGACTCTTCACCACTCATCCATTTAACATGTTGAAACCAATCAATTAATACAGGTAAAGCTAGCTTAGGAAATTTAATTTTATTTTGTATCCAGTAAATGAATGTATTTTATAGACATTTATTTAAAAAAAAACAAAAAAAAAGGGAAGTGATGAAGGAAAACAAAGTCAATGATCAACATTTTGCAAAACCACACTTGAAATCCCCCGAGCGCAAATGGGAAAATGTGTTAGTTCCCACTCTTCCATTTGCTTTTTATTTATGGACCTTTTAAGGACTTTTGAGGACTAATTTAGCAATTTTTAACGATTTTTTTTCTCCGTTCACGGTGGATTTAATGCCCGCTCAGCAATATGCGGGCTGAACAGAAAGCCACATCTCACTGAGCTGGTGTTCAAATCATTGCTGCGAAAGGAGGGGCACATCTTTATTTTTAGGGGCAATCAGCTAACATTTATTTGACATACTGTGAAACTTGAATTCATTCTCAAATGAAGTACACTAAGAAAAATTTAAATGTAGAAAATATAAAACGTCAATTTATTTTTCAATAAAATAATTTTTAAGGACTTTTATTGATTTTAGAAGCTTGCCCTGAAAATTAAGAACATAATTTTACTTCTTTTTTATGGATTTTTATGAACTTTAAGGACCCGTGGGAACCCTGTTACAGGTCTGATAAAACCAAGGTTGACATTTTTGGCCATTGTTCCAAACAAATGCAGATTTGGCGCAAACACAAGCCTGCTCATCACCAAAAAAGAACAACATGCCTGCAGTGAAGCACGGGGCCTTTGTATCGGGGCTGTTTTTCTTTATTCTGGAAGTGGGGCCTCAGACGAGGCAGCGGGAATGATAACAAGTGCAAAATAATAGTCAGCCACGTGTTACCATAACTATGACAAATGTCCTGCCGTGTACACATGTTTTGACCAAGGCAAGGTATGACTATTATCTCCTGAACGCACTTATCTGATGCTTCTCAGCAATTTTCACCCGAGAGCATTGTCCAAGGCCGAGTACAAAGATTACTGCGGGTTGCATAAGAAGGCTTCTTGACCTTTTTTTCGACATCTCGTCTCCGATAGGAGAAGCAGAGGAGCACTTTTTTTTCCATTTTCTACCTGTCCATTAATGCAGGCAGTCTGCTGTCCACCGTCATCACCCCCATCCTCAGAGGTATGTGCCTCGACGACATCCGCATCAAAAAGGACGTGTCCAAATTAAGGCCGAGCTGCAATCATGTGTTTGCTGCGTGTGTTGCCTTCCAGCCCAGGAATGTGGAATCCACAGTCAGCAGAAATGTTACCCGCTGGCTTTTGGTGTCCCCGCAGCCCTCATGGTGGTCGCTCTGAGTAAGAATCCCGCCCGTTTGCTCTGCTTGAGTTAGTTTACGAAACGTGTTAAGGGTTCAGTATTCGTCACGGAATTTCGTCTCATCCCTTCTGAGACTCTCTTGTGGAGCCCCGAAGAGGACATGGAAGGGGAAAAAAAAACTTTGCCTCGCAAAGATTGCGAAATAACACAAACTTTTTTTTTTTTTTTGCAAGGGGGTGCTTTTTTTTAATGCGCGTTGATGTACTGCCCAGTCATCTTCCGGGTAACGGAAAACAACAAACATGGAGCGTTTTCAACCCTTGGCGAGTTTAATGGAATTTTACTTTGAAATTGGCTTGAAATACAAAGACCTGAAATCTGTTCTTGATCTTAAATACACTTTCCAAGTCCTCCTCCATCATTTTCTCTTTCCCCGAAGTAGTGATGTCTCTTGACCAGCCGCGCATGAGAGTCTACATTAGCCAAGCTGACCCAGAAGTACATACAGTAAACGTGCATTTAAAAAAACAAAACAAACAAACAAACAACACAAAAAGGAATGCAAAACTTTGCAAGGGAACGCAAAGGTTTTTTTTTTTATTAAAGCAACATCATTGTAATCATGAAAACATCTAAAAGTGAAAGGCAAAGTTGGCTGCCTTTCCCAACCCCCCCCCCCCCCCCCTCGTTTTTTTTTTTTTTTTTTTTTGTCAGAGCAAGAACCCGATATAGTTAGCAATCCAGTATCTAAAGATGCCAATGGCAGTTGGGATCAAAACTGAGAGGGGTATTTATTTTTAGGTGCCAATTACATTTCCAACTTATTTTCTCCTCCAAACTGCAAATATTTCATTCGACCTTGTTGAACCCGTGGAACAATTTCCGACACAATATGAGAAAAACTTTGTGTAAAACTTGTTCAGGCGTAACTCAGCGCCAATTCTTTTTTCTTTTATTTCTATGTGTGTGTGTGGCTATATGCAGTTGTGTTCATTGTGGGAAGTCAAATGTACAACAAGACTGCTCCTCAGGGAAACATCATGGTGAAAGTCTGCAAATGCATCGGGGTACGTGTACCTACAGCCATCACTTTTGACTTCTGTGGTTCAGCGAGCAAAAAAAAACAACAACAACAACAATCTGTCTCTCATCTGCTGCAGTTTGCAATCAGCAACCGCTTCAGGCATCGTCATCCGGCATACCCGAAAAGAGAGCACTGGATGGACTGGGCTGAAGAAAGATATGACGTAAGATCAGAATATTCACGCGCAAAACACCTGAAATCACATAACTGCGAAAAAATTGTGTGAAAGCCAAGTCAAGATAATCATCCATGCATTCTGTCCGCAATTTATATTTTAAAGTTGTTCCAACTTGCATTATATGAAAAAAAAAATCTTCAAGTCATGCTTTTATGTTTCATTTTCCTGGGGAAGTGCATTGTAGCAATCTCTTTCTAATCTACTTGATGCGATGTAAAAGCAGCAGTTTGGCAGATAATGAGCAATTTTCCCCCCAAAATAGACTTTCACGCTTTTTAATGCCACTCCCAAACACACAGCTTTGCCTTTGCAAAGTCTTGCTTGGCTTGATGCGAACAAACAATGCAAAAAGCCACTGCGAAAAGTTGTGTGATGTTTTTGGTGTTGTAACCCTCGAGCCGCTGATATTTGAACACAAACTGTGGAGCAACATATGTAGACAAACAATAGACGATAATCACTGTTCTTTATCCTCGGCAAAGATCAATTTGTATCATTTCATCTTACTGAAGAAATGTATCTCCGTATGTCTGTAGGTGAATTGAACACTCAAAACTGTCTACGTGTGCTCTGTGTTTGGGTGATGACAAGTTGCGGGTGGACCCCACCTCTTGCCAAAAGCCAGCAGGGATAGGCTCCAGTGAGGGACAGAAAAATTAATGGGTGGAGGTATTATGCTGCCCCCAGGTGGCCTGGCGGTGCACACACCAGATGTGGAAGCACAATATCAATTGAATTCAAGCAAAAACAAAAAAAAAGTGGCAAAAATGGTTTTGTTTTTTCCCATTCCATTTATGTAATTCATTAATTCTTTATTGGCATGATTGAATTCTTTTATTTTGATGATGTCATGACTGTATGTTTTTATAAAGCACAGCATTATCGATCGATTACTATCTTTTATTTATTTTAAAACCATGTTTTCACCAGTTTCTCGCCGGAACAGTAGTGGTGGACAAGTGAAGCTTTGTGAAGCACTTGTCTAAGTTTTTGACTCCTCTAGAGGGCACTCTTGGTTTAAAGATGCAGTGGAATTTTAATACATTTCCATTGCACTAACCTCTATATTTAAACCAAGAGCACCATCTAAAGGTGTCAAAAAGTATCACAGGCGGTTCATGAAGCTTCGTTTTCCCATGATTACGGAACAGCAAATAAATGGAAATATCCATTCATTTCTGTGGTCAAAGATGATTTGAGATGCAAATTTTTTGAGTTCTAAGGAGCATGTTCACGAAATGAATCGAAATCTCATCTCAAGCCACCACTGCACTGTACTTAAGAGCCCATTTACCATCTGACTGGATGGAAAAATAAATCAGCTGACTCAAACAGGTCGACTAATTCATCCTTGGGCTCCTGCGGCGATGATAGCGCTCATTGTAAAATGTTTATCACTGACTTGTTTTTTTTTTTTTTTTTTTTTAATATCATGACATGCAAGAATAACATTATTTCTCCTGCTTGTTGTTGTAGAAACTTTTGATTGCCCAGGTGAAGATGGTGGTCAAGGTGCTGTTCCTCTACATCCCCCTGCCAATGTTCTGGGCTCTCTTTGACCAGCAGGTGAGTCGCCAATGCCCACCGATCCCACCTCATGATCTTTTCTTCTTCTTCGTGTATTAAGGGAGCGGACATAGCCAATGCAGTTTAGCCTCAAGAGAAGTTGTGTCTCCTCCACAGGGATCAAGATGGACCCTCCAGGCGACGACCATGGACGGTGACTTTGTAAGTCGTGAGTGATCAGAATCCATGCTGCAAAGTTCCCAGAAACCGACGCTGACAATCGCTTCTGTTTTCAACAGGGAATCCTCATAATCCAGCCCGACCAGATGCAGGTGAGCTCTTTTGTAAATAATCACGGTTGGGATCTTTTGAGACCAACTGAGCAAGTCACATTGCTCCCCGCCAGACGGTCAACCCCATCTTGATCCTGATTCTGGTGCCAATCGTGGATAGTCTGGTCTACCCGCTCATCTCCAAGTGCAAGTTGAACTTCAGGTGAGTCTTGCGGTCGGTGATGTTCGATGCCATACGCCTTCCACTTTTTTCCTGTCCCCCTTGATGACAAATACACTGACCGAGGGGTCCTCGGTAAACAGAGGAGTTCCTTTCAGACAGCGATAACATAGGCCAAAATGATCTGTCACTAACCGACGCTACCGCTGTAGCAAAGTTATTCTTACAGTCAATATGAATGTGGCACCGTTCAATGTGCACAATTTGTAACCTCGAAACGTTGTGTAGCGGTACTCTCATAAACCGTGGGCCCCCTTATATTTGCAGGGGGACTAAAATCAGCTCAGTGGCTCTTAACGAACATTTAAAAAAATGGTGGCAAAGTAGGCCCACGGGTTGATCAAAAAAAATTGATTCCTGAAAAGTAGATTTAATATTGTATTTATAAAAATTAATTTATTATAATTATATAATTATATATAAGATATGTCATTTATATATCAATTTATTAACATATCTATATTGGCTCCGCTTCCCGGTACCCCGCTTTGAGAATCCCGGCTTTGGCTGCTTCATGGCCACGAACAGGAAAAGCGGATGCAATTCATTTGCGCACGCATGCTGTATTGCAGCCCGTTGAAGAGGATGACCACGGGGATGTTCCTCGCCGCTTTGGCGTTTGTTGCCGCAGGCCTGGTTCAGATCCAGATTGATGTGAGTGTGACTCGCTCGCACACGCGGGACGCCCGTGACGTTTTCCATACCTTGTTTGACTCTCCTTTCAGCAAACCCTGCCCACCTTTCCGTTAAGCACACAGAGCCAAGTGAAGGTTCTCAACATGCTCGACAGGCCATTAGACATCACGGCTGGGTCGCACTCATTTAAGTTGGATGCTTTCACGGTAATTCAGCAGCCCGGACGACACGATCCACTCAATGCGAGTCACCTGACCGACCGATTCATTTTCTTTCAACAGGCCAACAATGACTACCTGACATTCGATGACTCATTTTCTCTGGAACTGGGCCCCGGCGCTTTTTATCCCATCACTTTGAGTGACGCGTCTCGGAATACTCTGGTGATCCTTCAGGATGGGCCTCTGCCCAGACCAGTAGTGGTAAGGAAGGCTAGCAGATGAGGTCAAGGAAGCATGTCTTGAACTTGAAACTCAAACTTGAAACTTCTCCCACTACAGTTTGATGATATCACAGCCAAGCCAGAACAGGGTGCCAATGCTATAAGGTAAGTTCAACATTTCAATTTGGAAGTATTAATATACCGTATTTTTATACACTATAAGGCACTTCGGATTTTAAGGCGCACCTTCAATGAATGGCCTATTTTAAAACTATATAGTGCGCATAGAATAGAAGCTACAATAGTGGCTGCAGTTGCGCTATGCAGCCACTAGATAGAGCGACGGTATAGGGAATACAATACAATGCAGCTTTATTTATATAGAGCCTTCACAACCGCTGCAACTGGAACAAAGCCATGAGAACTGGTCACAAACATGGAAATGAAACATAAAAATGGCATTACACAGCAATAAATGAAAGACAAAAGTTATGAAGACCGCTGCAACTGGAACAAAGCCATGAGAACTGGTCATAAACATGGACATATCAATACAAATGGCATTACAGAACAATGAATGGAAAGACAAAAGTTATGAAGACAACTGATTCAACAAAAAGGTACACAAACCTCATGGGCTCACATCCACAAGGGGCTAAATATCCTCAGAAGTCTTACTTGTCTCCTTCTTCCTTTGTAATGTTAATAGTTAACTTGCCTTTTGGTCTTGTCTTCGTTTCATAATGGCGGCACAGAGCTCACAAAGTAGTTGTCCGTTTCAGTGTGTGTTGGCGACTGCACATATGAATTAGTGGTGGGCGGAATCCTTTTAGGTGACAGTTGGTTCCAGTTAACTTTCCTTTTGGTGTTGTCTTCGTTTCATAATGGCGGCACAGAGCTCACAAAATAGTTGTCCGTTTCAGTGTGTGTTGGCGACTGCACATATGAATTAATTAGTGGCGGGCGGAACCCTTTTAGGTGACAATTGGTTCCTGCCAATAATCACCACTCGATGGCACAGGAACACTAACAGGGAAACAACTGAATGGGGACTATAAAGAGACTGTAACTAACACCGTATATAAGGCGCATCAGATTATAGGGCGCACTGTCGGCTTTTGGGAAAATTTAATGTTTTTAGGTGTGCCTTATCGTGCGTAAAATACGGTAATCGTATTGTCTTGTTGTAACTAATTTGTTCTCCTGCAGATTTTTCAATGGCCTCGGCTCGACTTTGAACATAACAATTGGTAATCTGGACTTCAATGGTGTGGGTGCTTCCAACATGTCCAAGTATTTGGCAGTACCGCACGGGAAGTACGTGACGAGTTTTATCTTCCGTTCTTTTCTGCTCATAAGCAGCACCAAGAAACGCTCTGACTCTTGCGTTCTTGACATATTCAGTGCACAGTTCCTGATCGAGAACAACACAGGAGGCCAGTGCATCTACAACCAGCAACTTGGCTTCGGCAGCTCTTACACCTTGGTCATCCCACCCACTTTCACATTTGGACCAAATGTAAGAAGACGTTTACTGACACGTGTGTGCTCGGGAGCGCTCCCTTCTCCACCGAGGCTGTGCAATCACAGTGATTTGTCGGTTTCGCATGGTCGTCTTGGCAAAAGTTTTACGCCGGATGCCATTCCTGACGCAACCCTCCCCATTTCTCCGGGCTTGGGACCGGCACTGGGGAACAGTGCACCCCCAGGGGAGGGCACTGCCCCCCAGCGGCTGGGTTACAAACATAAAACGTATGCTAGCTTAAAAAATACGGTAGTATACATTCACATTCAACAATGTACTCAAGTTATTATTATTATATATATATATTTTTTTTTTTTTAATCAATCCTCATCCTTTTATATGGATTGTTGATTGTGTACAGTGGTACCTCTACTTACGAAATTAATGTGTTCTGGAAGAAATTTCTTTTCTAGAAAATTTTGCGTAGAGATGCGTTTTCCATGAAAATGCCCTCATCCGTTCCAAGCACCCCCCACCCCCTCCAAATGCAGAAATAAATGTTTTCTGGAGCAAAAAATACATGAAAATATGTAACAAATACGTGTTACAATAAGATTATATATAACAAGAGGCAATATTTTCCTGTTGAGGCATTTCGTAACTTGAAAATTTCGTATGAAGAGGTACCACTGGATCTTTATTGTTCCAATAAGTTAGTGTATGTCCAAACTGTAACTTCTTCCCAGGCACCCAGCAACATGAAATCAGTCCTGCAGGCCGGTTGGCTGTTAACAGTTGCTGTCGGAAATATCATTGTGCTCATTGTTGCCGAGGCAGCGACACTTGAAGATCAGGTGGGTGCTTTTCGAACGACGAAAGAGAAATACTTGTGACAATGATAACTATATTACTGATCATCGTGATAATTGTATTCCTCAGTGGGCCGAGTACATTCTCTTTGCGTCCTTGCTGGTGGCGGTGTGCATCAGCTTTGCCATCATGGGCTATTTCTACACATACACCGACCCGAGCAAGATCGAAGCTCACTTCCGAGAGATGGAGCCCAACGAGAAGCGCAAGAACATGGACGGAAAGGACAGAGTTCAGCGCCACAATGAAGAAAAGTGCTCCGATTCCAGCTCGGATGAGGAGGAAGAATCCACACAGACCAAGTTGTAAAACAAACAAAGAGGAAAAATTGAGACTCAGACCCAAAGTATTTACCATTGTATTTAGACGCTGCAGGTTTGTCATTTGTTGAATGTCAAAAATGACTTTGGTCCGTGTTTGGTAACATGATTTGCAAATTTGCAGGAGCTCGGTTTCCATGCGGGTGTACTCGAACGCATTGTAGTTTGTCCTGTTACTGTAAATTCATGATCAAATGGCTTATTTTGCACTGTGTTGCGGCAACTTTCCATTTCCTGTTTTGTTTTCGTTTGAGATGTGCTGTGTCGGGGTTGGTAGGCATTGCATTGTTTATAACAGGCTGTTTTTAATTCATGGCAAATGAGTTTTCTCCCGTTGTCTTTTGTGAGTACAATTAGGATGGCTTGATTTTTTTTTTTCCAATATAACATTGATTCGTTTTTTTGTTTTTTTTTTTAAAACCTGAAATCAATTTGTGTTGCATTTTTATGTGATGCCGTCAGCATGGGGGCAAAATGTTGCAGCGTGTGCTGAGCACGTCTGCCTCGCAATCAGCGGCGTGCCTCGCTTGACTGGCATCCAGTGCCATACCAAGTCACGCAAAAACACACAATATCTGTGCGCGTGTGGAAATGTTGGCGTACCAGACTCCTCTCTTGCCACGCCCCTGTAAAATATGCAAATTAGTGTAAACAGGGCATGTCGGTAGGAATTATCACGCTGCATGAGCAGATAATCGCATTATTAAACCATGAATCACTAATGGGGAAAAAAAGAGCAACTTCAAGGCTGAGCCGCAGATGCTTGTAGACAAAGATGAGACCCCCCAAAAATATTTTTGGCACAATGTCTTTTGAGAGTCAACAACAAGCTCCGTGGCAAAGATCTGCCACCAATTGTAGCTTAATGCGCAAATGGAAGTGGCATCAGTTTGTGATTGGCTTGACTTAAAGTTAAAACAAGGTCTGCCGTTGGCCCGGTGAGCCAGTGGTTAGCGCGCCGACCTCACAGTGCAGAGGTCGTGGGTTCGATCCCGGCTCTGGCTTTCCCGTGTGGAGTTAGCATGTTCTCCCCGGCCCGGCGTGGGTATTCTCCGGGTACTGCGCTTTCCTCCCACATTCCAAAAACATGCATGGCAGGCTGATTGAAGACTCCAAATTGCCCCGAGACGTGAGTGTGAGCACGGGTGGTTGTTGGTCTGTGTGTGCCCTGCGATTGGCTGGCAACCGGTTCAGGGTGTCCCCCGCCGACAGCTGGGATAGGCTCCGGCGCCCCCCGGCGACCCTTGTGAGGATAATGCGGATCGGAAAATGGATGGATGGATGGTCCGCCGTTGTCCTGGAGCATCACGATCATTTCACTCTTGATACATTTGCACATTTGAGCTAAAAAGTGCGGACGACATGTTTTTGTATGTAGATGAGGCCCCTGGTTCTAAAGTTAAGGTTGTCCCTTTTACTAATACGAAGGAATCTTGAACCTTCATGTTTAAAAATAAATAAATAAATAAATAAAGTTTGTTTACTTCCCACAGCGTGAGCATTACAAAATGGCACCCATGAACTCCTCCCAAATGGGCCTTGTTGATGGAGTCAGCCAAGTAATTTATGAGCGCTTCAATGGACCTGCTTCCCTGAGTCAAGTGGACTCTAATCGGGCTTTTATTTCCCTGAGGAAGAATGACGGGCCACTCAGCACATTTACCATGATAGATGATGACGCTCAGAAGGTTGAAGTTTGCTTTGCTTTTATGAGGACATTCGCTTCGGTGCCAACAACAGCCCGCTTGTCGTACGTCGTGTTATAGAAATAATAAAGCGGTTTCTCACCTATGACTCATGTTCAGTCAAACTTCCGTGTATTTGCTGCATTTGCAAACTTGCATTGTCATGATTTTTTTGCTGGAGCCGATCGATCCCCTGTGATCCGCAGAAAACATTAAAAACTTACCTATTTGCTGTTTTGTCATTTTGAAGTGAGTTGGAGAACTTCATTCAGAATTATTATTCTTATTTTTTTTTTTTGCTGCTGTCCGTGATGCCAGGACTAGCAAGGAAGTACACCGGCTGTTCGGAAAAATTAGCATATTTTCCTGAAATTCCCGATAGGCACCCCGCCTCTTGCCTCTCACTATCTGAGGTCTCAACAAAGGCAGATCTTTTTTTTTTTTTTTTTTTGTCAAACAGGCTGAAGGGGTGGTCATGAATGGTTGTTTTTCCTTTGGTGCGGTGATTTCGTACAAATCATATGTGTTCGTGAATTTCTTCAAAAGTTTGGTTTTCTTTATTAAGTTAATGTTGACTGATTGCAAAACGGGTGTTGCAGTGCGATTCGGAAGCTACACCTCAAATGAATTGGGTGAGATGCATCTCTTGATACATCATTTGTGGGGTACCTTAAACAGTTGAGGCCACATTTTGACTCGGGGAAAAAAAAAACAGCATACCGTATTTTCCGCACTAAAAGGCGCACCTAAAGGCTTTTAGGTGCGCATTTTCTGAAAAGCTCCCAGCGCGTCTTAAAATCCGATGTGCCTTTGTTTTCGTTTGAGATGTGCTGTGTCGGGGTTGGTAGGCATTGCATTGTTTATAACAGGCTGTTTTTAATTCATGGCAAATGAGTTTTCTCCCGTTGTCTTTTGTGAGTACAATTAGGATGGCTTGATTTTTTTTTTTCCAATATAACATTGATTCGTTTTTTTGTTTTTTTTTTTAAAACCTGAAATCAATTTGTGTTGCATTTTTATGTGATGCCGTCAGCATGGGGGCAAAATGTTGCAGCGTGTGCTGAGCACGTCTGCCTCGCAATCAGCGGCGTGCCTCGCTTGACTGGCATCCAGTGCCATACCAACTCACGCAAAAACACACAATATCTGTGCGCGTGTGGAAATGTTGGCGTACCAGACTCCTCTCTTGCCACGCCCCTGTAAAATATGCAAATTAGTGTAAACAGGGCATGTCGGTAGGAATTATCACGCTGCATGAGCAGATAATCGCATTATTAAACCATGAATCACTAATGGGGAAAAAAAGAGCAACTTCAAGGCTGAGCCGCAGATGCTTGTAGACAAAGATGAGACCCCCCAAAAATATTTTTGGCACAATGTCTTTTGAGAGTCAACAACAAGCTCCGTGGCAAAGATCTGCCACCAATTGTAGCTTAATGCGCAAATGGAAGTGGCATCAGTTTGTGATTGGCTTGACTTAAAGTTAAAACAAGGTCTGCCGTTGGCCCGGTGAGCCAGTGGTTAGCGCGCCGACCTCACAGTGCAGAGGTCGTGGGTTCGATCCCGGCTCTGGCTTTCCCGTGTGGAGTTAGCATGTTCTCCCCGGCCCGGCGTGGGTATTCTCCGGGTACTGCGCTTTCCTCCCACATTCCAAAAACATGCATGGCAGGCTGATTGAAGACTCCAAATTGCCCCGAGACGTGAGTGTGAGCACGGGTGGTTGTTGGTCTGTGTGTGCCCTGCGATTGGCTGGCAACCGGTTCAGGGTGTCCCCCGCCGACAGCTGGGAGAGGCTCCGGCGCCCCCCGGCGACCCTTGTGAGGATAATGCGGATCGGAAAATGGATGGATGGATGGTCCGCCGTTGTCCTGGAGCATCACGATCATTTCACTCTTGATACATTTGCACATTTGAGCTAAAAAGTGCGGACGACATGTTTTTGTATGTAGATGAGGCCCCTGGTTCTAAAGTTAAGGTTGTCCCTTTTACTAATACGAAGGAATCTTGAACCTTCATGTTTAAAAATAAATAAATAAATAAATAAAGTTTGTTTACTTCCCACAGCGTGAGCATTACAAAATGGCACCCATGAACTCCTCCCAAATGGGCCTTGTTGATGGAGTCAGCCAAGTAATTTATGAGCGCTTCAATGGACCTGCTTCCCTGAGTCAAGTGGACTCTAATCGGTTTTTTATTTCCCTGAGGAAGAATGACGGGCCACTCAGCACATTTACCATGATAGATGATGACGCAGAAGGTTGTGAAGTTTGCTTTGCTTTTATGAGGACATTCGCTTCGGTGCCAACAACAGCCCGCTTGTCGTACGTCGTGTTATAGAAATAATAAAGCGGTTTCTCACCTATGACTCATGTTCAGTCAAACTTCCGTGTATTTGCTGCATTTGCAAACTTGCATTGTCATGATTTTTTTGCTGGAGCCGATCGATCCCCTGTGATCCGCAGAAAACATTAAAAACTTACCTATTTGCTGTTTTGTCATTTTGAAGTGAGTTGGAGAACTTCATTCAGAATTATTATTCTTATTTTTTTTTTTTGCTGCTGTCCGTGATGCCAGGACTAGCAAGGAAGTACACCGGCTGTTCGGAAAAATTAGCATATTTTCCTGAAATTCCCGATAGGCACCCCGCCTCTTGCCTCTCACTATCTGAGGTCTCTTCATTTATGGACCTTTTTTTTTTTTTTTTTTGTCAAACAGGCTGAAGGGGTGGTCATGAATGGTTGTTTTTCCTTTGGTGCGGTGATTTCGTACAAATCATATGTGTTCGTGAATTTCTTCAAAAGTTTGGTTTTCTTTATTAAGTTAATGTTGACTGATTGCAAAACGGATGTTGCAGTGCGATTCGGAAGCTACACCTCAAATGAATTGGGTGAGATGCATCTCTTGATACATCATTTGTGGGGTACCTTAAACAGTTGAGGCCACATTTTGACTCGGGGAAAAAAAAAACAGCATACCGTATTTTCCGCACTAAAAGGCGCACCTAAAGGCTTTTAGGTGCGCATTTTCTGAAAAGCTCCCAGCGCGTCTTAAAATCCGATGTGCCTTGTGTATGGTCATTACGGTAATATTTCGACCCCAAAATGGCTCCTTGCTCGAGACATGCGAGTTCAAACTTAAGGCGATCGGTTTCACAGTTGAACACGGAAATCGAGCAGTGGCAAGAGAGTTCAACTTTAACGAGTCAATATTATAACTTGCTGTTGGTTAAGTGAACGGTGTCGCTGCTTCATTCAGAAGTTTTACTGACATCTGATCGTTCTGTTGGCGTTCCCTTGAGCGTAGCTCCATCTAGTGGATGCATTGTAGATTGCGTCTTATAATGCGGTGCGCCCAGTGTATGAAAGAAATTACAAAATAGGCCATTCATTGAAGGTGCGCCTCATAATCCGGAGTGCCTTTCAGTGTGGAAAATACGGTAATAATTTTTATTTATTTTTTTTTCAAAAAGCGGCCTGCCATAAGCTGCAGCTCATCCGCGACACCCCAACGGAGAAAACGGCAGAAAATGAATGAGGATCATTGACGACGGAAGACTAAAGATAAATTCACTGCATGAAGCGACATAAAACTGCTGTCTGCCTTTCATCCTCAGGTTAATCTTGTGCAGACAGTCGGGGGAGTTGGGAAGAACGTTGTCAATCCCCGACACCGTTTCAAATCTGCCGGCAGAATTCGGTTTGATGATCCAAAATTATGTCCTTGCTTTGTTTGGGAGACACGGTATGGTATCTTGCTGCCATGATGAAGTCGTCGACGAGAGTTCAAAGATCAACTCCAAGCGCATTTTGATTCAAGACAGAAGAACTGCTGTATTCAGATACGGCTCGTTAACGCAAAAGCGTGCATCGCGCGCATGCCGCGACATAAAACTGCTGTCTGCCTTTCATCCTCAGGTTAATCTTGTGCAGACAGTCGGGGGAGTTGGGAAGAACGTTGTCAATCCCCGACACCGTTTCAAATCTGACACGGAGTGCCGGCAGAATTTGGTTTGATGATCCAAAATGATGTCCTTGCTTTGATTGGGAGACACGGTATGGTATCTTGCTGCCAAGATGAAGTGGTCGACGAGAGTTGAAAGATCAACTCCAGATTTCGATTCAAGACAGAAGAACGGATGTATTCAGATACGGGTCGTTAACGCAAAAGCGTGCATCGCGCACGACGATCGGTCGGTGGAGTGGCCAACCGGATGTGGCGGATGAATATGTAGAAGGTCTTGTGTTTGGTGAGATCTTGTTAGAGGAATCTATGAGCATCTCGGACAGATCTGCTTCATGTGCCACATGTACAGATCTGCGTGCTAAAAGTGCAAATGAAGTGTGGCATCCACTTGTGAGAACTACACGGGTATGGTGGTGGTGTGTGGGGGGGGGAGGGGGTTCGGGATAAGACAGCAGCAGCTTACTGCAAGCTCCCTTGTGTTTGCAGCGCTGAAAATCTCCCGCTCTGACTGCAGCTGGAGAGTTGCTTCGAAGGGTTGGAAGACTCGCTTTTTAGAACACGGCACTTCAGCACAACCGCACTGTCGTCGAGGGGGGAAGATGTTGGTTTTGAGCCAATGCTTGTTTCTCACGTTTTAATATCAGTAGAACAATTGCAATATATGAACGGATGGCCTATTTTTAGCAAGCACAACGGTGAGACTCATTTGCTCAAAAATACCACCAGTTTGGTTTCCAAAGCTGAACGTGCCAAGCGAAATGGAAGCGGAAACACTCGGCAACGTGCAAACACATTCCGCTTACAGAAACAACACAGACGGTGTAAAGTAGCCATGAAATTAAGTACGCTGGGAAAGTGAAAATCAGACCGCCAGGTTCGAAGACAAAGAGCGAAAACAGAAAATAGGCTCTTTTCTATCCTCAATCGTTTTTTTTTTCTTCCCCGATGGTTCAGCCACGTTAACTTGTGTAGCATTGTCAAAAACAAGCGAACACAATGAAGGACACAATAAACACGCCAGGTATTAGTCAAGCCCCAAGGCGGTACGTTGCAGGATGGGAACGTTATTCGTTCCACCGGGAAATCGGTTGAGCTTTTTTTTAAATAACGGTAACTCTGCAGTCCTTTGAATGCTAATATAACAGTGTTCGGTTTATTGCCCACTAAAGTTTTCACATGACGACAAGTGTAGTGCATGCACGAAAGAATAAAACAGAGGTCCGGTTACTGGCTGTGACATGAGCCATAAATAGAAATCATTGGGGGAAATGAGGCCATTGCCAAGATGGAAGAGTGAAGGCACACCAAAGTACTTTCAGAAGGTACATGGAGCAAACCCCCCCGGCCCCCCTCCAAAAAAAAACATTGCCAATTGAACCGTTATTTTCCTGTGGCATTATTTGAGTAGTCGGCACGGTGGGCGACTCGTTAGCACGCCGGTCTCACAGTGCAGAGGTGCTTGGTTCGATTCCGGCACCGGCCTTCCTGTGTGGAGTTTGCATGTTCTCCCCTGTGCCTACGTGGGTTTTCTGCGGGTACTCGGGTTTCCTCCTGCATTCCTAAAACATGCATGGTTGGTTTATTGAGCACTGTCGAACAGCGTTTCTTAACCTGGGTTCAGTGAATCGGTCTCGGGGAAGTGACGGAGCCTCTGCCATGCAGGGGGAGACACGCGACTCAACATATGAATTAGTTATGATACGCCCACTTGGCCATTGCTGGCTGCAGATGATCACATGACATTGCTTGTCCAATCAGTGCTGTGGGAACCCAACACAGCAGACGATAGGAAAACGCCAAATGCAACTTGATACCAAAACAAAGGAAAGAGATGATATTTTGGTGATTCATAGCACAGTATGGTATAATGTTAATGGTCCGGCCCACTTGACATCTACCGAGTCCGTATGTGGCCCACAATGTGAAATGAGTTTGACACCCCTGGTCTTGATAGTTCGTCGTACAATTAAAAAAAAAAGTTCTTATCTCTTGAAATTTGATTTACTTTTTTTCTGTTCTTAATACAGTAAATGCATTTTTTTTTTTTACAACTTGAATTTGTAAAAAGTCATTTTTGGTTTTCACTATTGAAGGGTTCGGTGAATGTGTATATGAAGTGGTTGGGTTCGGTACCTCGAACAAGGTTAAGAACCGCTGCTCTAGAATCGTCTATGGGTGCCATGTAGGGCGGCTGGGATAGGCTCCGGCACGCCCGCGACCCTCGTGAGGAGAAGCGGATCAGAAAATGGATGAATGGATTGTATTAGCGTAGCGAGTGAAAATGAATTCATAGGCTGAATTGATATCGTGGAAGCGTTTTGCCAAATCGACTTCCTTACAATACCTCAGCTCAGCAACCGTCAAAGTAAAAAAAAAAAAAAAGAAGTTGCTTTTTCGGGGTGGGGGGGGGGCATTTTGTGTATAACGTGAGAAAATTGTGAATTGTTAGTAAAGGTTTTAAAACGGCAAACGTTTTGCTATAACCTGAAATTGTTGATGTTCCATAATTTTACTTTTGGGTCTGAACAAATCTGATCAAATTAGAGCTGCAATCATACTTCATATCTTCCAGATGTTATTTCAGAACATTTCGGGCTCAACCATATATTTTTCATTCAACACCTCATTTTCAAAAGCAACACAGAAATGTTTTTTGACACTCCTGTTGGATTTCTTGTAACCAGCAGTGCAGTATGTTGTGAGCCAAAAGTATTAAAAAAAAAAGAAAAGAAAAGGGTATGGGACTTGACACGTGGGAATTCAAAAACGAACCTGCCAAGTCGACTCTTAAAAAATGGATGAGACAAATATTCACAAGATGTAAGACGCTCTTGGAGCGCTGATGATTTTTTTTTCCCCCCACTCCCTGTGGATTCATGGATAATTACATGCCCACTGGAGATGTAAAAAGCTTATATGTGAGAACGTAATGAAGGAGGATATAAAAGAAGTCATCAAAAGGAATACTTAAAACAGGACCTAGAGAAATCAAAAGATTTGCTGGGTTAAAAAAAAAGAGACTGCCGCTTCTTGAAGAAGCCCCGCGGTTGTGATGCTCGCAGTTAAAGCGCTCTATTTTGGACTATCTGGTGCATCGGTGTTTTTTTTTTTTAATCAGGTTGGTGAGCTCACTGAGTGGGGGGGGGGGGAATTTGGGAGGAAATGGCTTTCGGGGCCCGCGATTATATAATAAAAGCCGTTGATACGGGAAGAAAGGTGTCCGTGTGTTGAGTTCGCAATGTCCTTGTGTCCAGAGTGTGTGAGCAGGGATGGTTGTCTGTCCCTTGCGACTGATTTTGGAGTCGAGGGGATGGTCCATCTCAAAGTCAGCTGGGATAGGCAGCCGCCCCCCCGAAGAGGATAAGCGGTACTGTATAGGAAACGCTCGGCTGAACGGTCGTTCACAGTCAATTAGACTTCAGCCCTCAAGGGGGAGCTCAGAAGCAAAGAACTAAATTGCGCAGCATCCAGCCGAATTCTTGAGCCTGACTCAAACTCGGCCTTTTGCAACACTGTGCTCCCAGCCACCAATACTCAAGTTAAGCTTTGTCATGGATTTAGTTGATCACCTTCACGCAACCTTGTGTGAATTAAAATTCCTCTCGTATCCTGAGGGTCAGTGCTCTCTCTGCACTGTATTCCAGTGAATGTGTCCTTCAATTAAAACAACAAAAAAAAAAAAAACCAAACCCTAATTGTTCCTGGTGCATACCTTGAGATGCGGGAGAATGGAGCTTTACTCTAAAAGTATACAGTATTCGTATTACTCACCAACTATCATTATGTTGTCCTTACTCCTACACTAAAAAAAATACTCTCTCTCTATATATATAAAGAATTGCATTCAAATGTGTTGTATTGTATCAACACATATCTGTTTGCTCAGAAAATTACGTTTCAGACCCTTTATTGATATCGACAAATTGAGCTGCGGGTTTTAACTCGGGGCTCGGCCACCATATTGACTCATCATCCGTCTTAAGTATCTTGGAGGCCAATTCTGTCAAGAAATCAATGATTTATGGATATTGGCGCCATCCTTTTGGGAACGGGAGCATCGTGATATAAATGTCCTCCGAGGCGCAGGAAAAGGCTTCGGCATCCTTTCGACGGCGGCGGTCCCTGCAGGGCTCCGCTCAATGACGTCAAACACCCGCGATGCAGTATGTATTGTATTGTATTGTATTGTAATGCCCTTCAATGTGGACGGAAGGATGCACGCGGTCGCTGATGCAATCTGTTCGGTTTTAATAAACAAAAGGAGGCAGCAAATAAACACATTCACAGGAGCCGCTGCTGGCCACAACTCGCGCCCATGCGCTCTACACTCGCAGAGCTCATCTTAAATTGTAATATCACCGGTCGCTGCTAGATGGCAGACATCTCTCAGTTGATTTTACACTGGGTCTTATACTGCCCTCGAGTACAACGTGTGTAGTAGGCCAAATACGTTTTGGAAGGATTCAAAATGACATTCAGGACAAACGTAGTACCTTGGTAACATTAAAATTTGAAGTGGGTTGATTCTTGTGAAAAAAAAAATGTACAAAATGAGTTCTTGCACTTAAATGTTTTCTTGTTCAGCAGTTTTGTGCTGTCCTTGAATGATTAGTTACATTGCAAGAAAGCCCTTTGCACTGGGGGGGAAAAAATTACAGCATATGAATGAAAAATTGTGGCCTCCTCCAGCATTCAAGTTGCCTATCCTGCTTTGGACTATTCAATGAACCCATCGTGCACATTTTCAGATGTGGGAGCAATGCATGGTAGGTACACTTTATCTGGATTGCATTCTGTATAAAACCTGCATAGTCACGCATCGATCTCTTTGCATAAATGCTCTTAACACCGTGTTCGGCTTCGACAATAAAAATGAAGTTTGAGTCCTAACAAGAATTGCCTCAAGAAGGAAGATGCGAGCTTGAAATACTCATTCACAATGCAAATCAATATCTAATTAAAAGCTGAACATTAAGATGCTTGTGTTGAGGACAGCGCCCCCCCCCCCCACCACCACCACCACGTTAAACTGAGTGATCAATACCCCCTTGGAGATTATTTCTTCACCTGTCATTTGCATGCGTCCCCTGTAATGGTCCTTTCCTTTGAGAATTTATTTGCATTTTTTTTTGGGGGTGGGGGGGGTCTCAAAGTCAGCATTTTTCTAAAGACTTAGATTGGCCTCACCGCAGTCCATCACTCAGCCTAAGATGTCGTCCATTTAGGCTGCAAAAACGTAATATCACCTCTGATGGTATCTTGCGCAACAAAGAAGCACCTTTTGCCTGAAGTGCCGTTGTCGAACAGGAGGCATGAATTGTGAGGGGGGCACATCAAGACAAACAAGCATTCACACTTAAGGGACAAACGATAGCGCCTACCAAGGCACGGGTTTCAAACTGGGGGTGCGTTTCGAATCAGGATTTGCTTGTCAAATGACAGTTTCGCAGGTCACGCTGGAGTTAAGGTTTCAAATTAGCATTTCAAATTAGGGTTAGTCTTCCAAGCATCGGTTACGTCTTTAGGATAGGGCACCGGTGTCAAAGTCAAGGCCCGGGGGCCAGATACGGCCCACCGCGTCATTTTATGTGGCCCGTGGGAGCAAATCATGTGTGTCAACTGTCACGATTGTGAAATTGTCATTGGTAATAAATAACGAGATTTTGCACTCATTTTATGTGGCCCGTGGGAGCAAATCATGTGTGTCAACTGTCACGATTCTTGCTGAAATCTGTACCAAAATGTGAAATTGTCATCGGTAATAAATAATGAGATTTTGCACCGGCCCTCCGAGGGAAGCCGTAACTCCGAAGTGGCCCGCGCCCCGCAACATAAAATGGGTTTGAAGAAATATAACGGTTTATTCAACTATTTAGTTACTAGTTATTGGAATGAGGGCTTTGCTAACAAGAAAATGCTGACAATGTCTGATGTTTATTACATATGAGAATTGTACATTTTGGGAGAGAATTTATCAAGCATCATGGAAGTTGACATCTTTGATTTGCTTTCGCGGGCCGCATCAAATGATGTGGTGGGCCAGAGCCGGCCCCCGGGCCTTGAGTTTGACATCCGTGCTTTACAGTATATCCATGGAACGTGAGTAATAAAGATGCTCTTACCATGAAATTCAAATGTCACGCCAAATTACATTCAGTCCACTTGCACCCGTAAATCAATAACGCCATGACAGAATTGGCGCGCATTCAGGAAACCCGAGAAACATAAAATTATGGCTTGTATAAACGTTGAAAATATCACTGGTGATAAATCCCGGATGGAAGAAGAGTCAAACGGAATTGTGAGCCCCTGCTGGGTCGTGGCGATGTTGTTGGAATTTCCCGAAAAGGCAAAACTGTCAAAGGTCAGCTCAAACACTCCTTCACAAAGAGAGAGCTGAGGAGAGTCACGTTTGGACAGGCCCATTTATCAAGTACGAAAAGTGAAGTGGCGATGCAGTCGGTTATCGAACACCCTCTCGCACAGTAAGACTCGACCCCTCGATGTAAATTTTCGTTTTTTTCCCGAGCTCTCAATGGCTTACAGATTTCCATCCATCCATTTTCTGATCCGCTTTATCCTCACGAGGGTCATCAAGCTTCGCGTCAACGATTTGGGACCTTAAGAAATCAGGTTCTTGGTGTTTATCCGTGTTTCTTGTCATAACACAGAAAATATTGGTCTGAACGAAATGTGTATTTGTGACGTGTGCACTGGTTGCAAGCAATGATGAAGCGCTATCCCGTAAAGGTCGCTGCGTCTGGAATTCTAACCGATTCTGCCTACCGCCCTTTGCTTCCCCTCCTTTTTGCCCCCCACCCCCCTCTTTCTTGCAGAGAGCTCTAAAAGCTCCCTCGGTCAGCACTTTTCACTTCACACAAATTCTAATCATCCTTTATTTTAAAACCATCCGCACAAGCACACATGCAAATTGGGCAAAGCTGAGTTGCATATTTCTTAAAGCCGTCGTGGTCACACTGCGATGTCACCGCACCGTTGATTTTGGATTTTCTGCAGGTGGTTGAAACTTCTTTTTGGGAGAGAGAAAAAAAAAAAAAAAAGATGATTCTGACTGAATTATTCACCGCTGACGAAATGTTATTCGGGCGCAACAGTAAGCTGAAGGTGAAAGTTAGTTACAATGTCGGGGAAAATAGAGCACCGGTGTCATTTTCAGACGCAAGTGGCAGCCGGGGCGGCTGATGTGGAAATGATGAATGTGCATCTGTGGAAAGAAGCAACAGCCGCAAACTCGCGGCTGTTGATTATTGGCTGAGCATGATGAACATTAGCACAGGATGTGCTCGGAAAACTAATCCCCCCCACCCAATCTTAAATGCTGCTTATCGCGGCTATGTATGGTTGAAAAAAAAGATCAGTTCATCTGACACAAATATTTTGGATGCCACAAGCTCACTCACCTAAAGGACTTTTGGTCTGGGAATCAGCGCGCCATAGGTAGGAACGCGGCTGCAGATACAGCGAAATCCCAACTACCGTGTTTTCCGCACTATAAGGCGCGCCGGAGTATAAGGCGCACCTTCAACGAATGGGTTATTTGAAAACAGTTTTCACACATAGGGCGCACCGCTTCATGAAGGCGCATAGAATAGAATAGAAGCTACAATAGTGGCTGCGGTTGCGTTATGCATCCACTAGATGGAGCTTGGTTAAGGCAGACAATACAATCCAGCTTTATTTATATGGAGCCGTCACAACCGCTGCAGCTGCAACAAAGCGCTTTACAGAATATTTTAAAATATGACGTCCAAGAAATCAGAATATCGATCCACATATAAGGCGCATCGGCTTATAAGGCGCACTGTTCACTTTTTGAGAAAATGGAATGCTTTTCGGTGTGCCTTATAGTGCGGAAAATACGGTACTATCGTATGGATTTGGACGACTGTCGAGGTGACTGAAGTGTGTATTCTGCCCATATTTAGTCATGCTGTATGTATAACTTTCCCATGCTCGCAGCGAGACTCCGCGTCCTTGAAGCAATCATCACTTCAAATTGGAACACTCCCTACTTGTCGAGACGCACAGACCGTTGGAATATGCCAGTTAAGAAACGGTTTAGGAGAAACGAAAGTTCTGATGTCACACCTTTAGTTTTGGTACCGCCCTTCTGATGATATAAATATGTTGCGAATCCCTTCCTTCTTTGCACTCGTGACCACCGCAGCCATTATCTGTAAACCGAGGGTGCCCGGAATATTCTCTTATTAAAAGCTTCGAAGAAACCGTTCATCGACTCCAGCCTGTATTTGGATAACCAACATCCTCCTCATCCGAAAATTCAATGAACACGTGGGGGAAAGAAGGCCACTTCACCCCCCCAACATGACCTTGAGCAAGGCAGCAAACCAGCTTCGAGGCCCAGCACGGTTCGCCATCCCCCCCGCCACTCACCAGCGCTCGTATGCCTCGGCTTTTAGTCCATCCTTCGCATTCCCCATTGAAGGTATTCGCATTGTATGACGCGCCAATTATTTCACACATGTGCATTCAGCCACATAACAGCATTCATTTCGCGACACGTTCTTAGCGCTGAAAAACAGTCATCAACATCTTCGGATGACCTCGACCTTCTCCTCATTCCATGCACGTTTCCATTATCGAAACTAACAACCGGTTTGGTAAATATTTCTGACGGAGCTTTTGTATCTCTCACTTCTCAAACCCTTGATCAAATGTTGTCGCCGAGAGAGATGATGCAGAACAACTGCCGGCGCTGGAAGCGTCTTCGTTGCATGCGCAAGGGGGCATTCACGATGCAGACGGGGTGTTTAAAAAAAAAAAAAAAAAAAAATCTCAGTTCAATCTTTCCCACTAATTTACCTTGGCAGATATCAAACGGAGTCATTGAGTCAAGCTGAATGATAATTGTAGCTGCCAGGAGCAATACTCCGTTTAGATCATCTCCGGAGAACTCGGCTGCCATGGAGGAATGATCACGACCGCTCTCCATCTCTCTCCTTTACCCTTGCTTAAAAAAGATTGATAAAAAAAAAAAAAATAAAATAAGAAGAAGAATGTGCAGCCTGAGGGGTTGCTCCGTGATAGCTTCTTGTCCTGCAGCTAAATGGGCTGCCACTCATGAGTGTGCCGCGCATAAGACCATGAAGATCGCTGAACAGATGTCAGTCAAAAAGCATCGCCGTTCTTGCTCCGATCTCGAGTGATGCGTGCGTACGTGTGTATACGCTTGCACGTGCGCGATCGGGGGCGATCGCGGGCGGGGTTCGTCGCTTCGAAACTCGATCTTCGGTCAAATATGTAGCAAGCTGACCCAAGCGGTAAGTAACCACTGTGGACAGCGCCTGTTTCGAGTGGCGACAACGGAATACAAGGCAGATTTGAAGAGGGTTGTTCAAGAGAAGGAATGCTAGAAGGCGCTATAAACAACATGCATAGTAAGAGAAAAACGTGATCATGACTGGCGTGTGGTCTTAGTACTGGAGGAGTCAATTTCTGTCATTATCATCTTAGTGTGTGACATTTACAATAAATGTGGTCGAGCAGAGGTCTGCGTGTGTGTGTGTGTGTGTGTGTGTGTGTGTGTGTGTGTGTGTGTATCCCCCCCGCCACTCACCAGCGCTCGTATGCCTCGGCTTTTAGTCCATCCTTCGCATTCCCCATTGAAGGTATTCGCATTGTATGACGCGCCAATTATTTCACACATGTGCATTCAGCCACATAACAGCATTCATTTCGCGACACGTTCTTAGCGCTGAAAAACAGTCATCAACATCTTCGGATGACCTCGACCTTCTCCTCATTCTGTGCTTATTTGAATGTTTCCATTATCTAAACTAACAACCGGTTTGGTAAATATTTCTGACGGAGCTTTTGTATCTCTCACTTCTCAAGCCCTTGATCAAATGTTGTCGCCGAGAGAGATTATGCAGAACACTGCCGGCGCTGGAAGCGTCTTCGTTGCATGCACAAGGGGGCATTCACGATGCAGACGAGGTGTTTAAAAAAAAAAAAAAAAAAAATCTCAGTTCAATCTTTCCTACTAATTTACCTTGGCAGATATCAAACGGAGTCATTGAGTCAAGCTGAATGATAATTGTAGCTGCCAGGAGCAATACTCCGTTTAGATCATCTCCGGAGAACTCGGCTGCCATGGAGGAATGATCACGACCGCTCTCCATCTCTCTCCTTTACCCTTGCTTAAAAAAGATTGATAAAAAAAAAAAATAAAAATAAGAAGAAGAATGTGCAGCCTGAGGGGTTGCTCCGTGATAGCTTCTTGTCCTGCAGCTAAATGGGCTGCCACTCATGAGTGTGCCGCGCATAAGACCATGAAGATCGCTGAACAGATGTCAGTCAAAAAGCATCGCCGTTCTTGCTCCGATCTCGAGTGATGCGTGCGTACGTGTGTGTATACGCTTGCACGTGCGTGATCGGGTAGGGTTCATCACTTCGAAAGTCGATCTTCGGTCAAATATGTAGCAAGCTGACCCAAGCGGTAAGTAACCACTGCGGACAGTGCCCGTTTCGAGTGGCGACAACGGAACACAAGGCAGATTTGAAGAGGGGTGTTTAAGAGAAGGAATGCTAGAAGGCGCTATAAACAACATGCATAGTAAGAGAAAAACGTGATCATGACTGGCGTGTGGTCTTAGTACTGGAGGAGTCAATTTCTGTCATTATCATCTTAGTGTGTGACATTTACAATAAATGTGGTCGAGCAGAGGTCTGCGTGTGTGTGTGTGTGTGTGTGTGTGTGTGTGTGTGTGTGTGTGTA
>NW_017806249.1:167147-172447 GCF_001891065.2 Hippocampus comes | reverse complement strand
GGGTGTGTGTGTGTGTGTGTGTGTGTGTGTGTGTGTGTGTGTGTGTGTGTGTGTGTGTGTGTGTGTGTGTGTGCAAGTGGAAGGGATGCAGTGATGTTTATGTGTGCCCATGCGCATAATTTGGCTCTTTGCAGTAACACAGTAAAAAAAAAAAAATGGCTCTTAGTCTCTGACTGGTTGGCCACCCCTGATTTCGAGTGTTCAATCATTCTGCCGTGCATGCTTTTGGAATGTGGGAGGAAACCGGAGTAGCCGGAGAAAACCCACGTAAACATGTGGAGAACATGCAAACTCCCCTGCACTGTGAGGTGGACATGCAAATTATTTTTTTCTTGTTTTCCAAAAGTATTGAAAAATGACGTTGGCAATTATGCCATGTGGCCGACGGTTGACCAGCAGTACAGAATAGCACAGAGACCCCGCCCCCCCCAAAAAATGAAAAAATCAGCAAGGGCTACATGACATGGATGCCCGCAACCGTAAAATACTCTTTGTCAAGTTACATTAGGTCCGGTGCAGTTTAATTCATTGTCTAGTTGAGTTATGCAGCTCAGTGAGAAGGTCCAAATATTAGCAGCTCTCAATATTGACGCCTTGACACCGTCAAAATGAATTAATACCTCTCTCACAGTCAAACCAAAAGTGAATAGCATCATTTTTGTCCTGGCGGAATCGCATTGAATCTCATTCGATTGTGAACATGTCCCAACATAACTAAACAGTGTCTTGTTTTGACTGTAAATCATACCTATTCAGCTTTTTGAAGCCCACAAAGATTCAGACGGCAGCACCTTTCCACCCTTCAGGGACTTGAAGCACTCGACAGCCTTCCAATGTTAGCTGGTTAAGTACTCCGAGCCTGAAGAAGACCACACCAGCGCGTCGCCGGACGCCCAAAAGGAAGCTGAGGCGAACGGCTCTCATCGCGAGTCAATTTATTGGGCAAGTGGTACAAGAGAAGCCCTACCGTGGTTTTAACAAAGCATTTCTGAGGATCAGCTACCTTTTTTTTTTTTTTTTTTTAATTCCGTCTCTCCCATCATCATTTTCGAGCTCAACTATCCTGCTTGTCATTTCCAATCCATTATGAGCGCGGAGCGCTGTCACCTTTTAAATTTGTACTTCAACCGATAGATCACCGAGCCGACGGGGCGGAAAGAGGACTTGATTAGAGAGCAGAATAGGAAGAGAGTTTGAAATTGCACAGGCACATTATCACTGGCGCGTTCGGCACCCTCGGCGAGCCCGAAATCCAAATATCCAGACCAGTTAACCATCTCATTTATTCACCTCGGTTGTTCACCTCAGGCCATTTGATCGAGGACGGAAGGATCGTGCAGCGGCATGTAAATGAAGGTCCTTTGGTGTCACGAGACGAAATGAGCCTCGTGTGAGTGTCGATTCCTCGCCGCCGAAATCTAACAGGCCCGTTCGGAAACCTCGTGACCTTTGGCCCCTGGAGCCCATTATGCGTCCACGGGGACCGGCGTGATTGATGTGGGCGACAATGGATTAAATCATGTGTGTGTGTGTGTGTGTGTGTGTGTGTGCAGTGTGTGTGTGTGTGTGTGTGTGTGTGTGTGTGTGTGTGTGTGTGTGTGTGTGTGTGTGTGTGTACCGTAATTTCTGGACTATACGCCGCTATTTTTCAAACGGCCGACAGGGAGCGCTCGAGCAGAAAAGGTAACCATGAGACGCTATCGTGTGTCAAAATGAAAACAACCGGCCATGAGAGGGCGCACTTCACCTGTGTTTTGAGCTGGACTGCAATCCGAAAACTGTGTGTGTGTGGCCGGGTCTATGACAGACTTGACCGAATACAAAAGTCCCAAATCGCCTTTATTTTGAAGGGCACCGCATGGCGACTTCCTCCGCCGCGGCATTTCGGCGGTTTTACCCCCAGCCGTCGAGTGAGTGGTCACCTCAGGACATCAAGCTCTCGTGGTCACGATGACGTTGGTCTCGTCATTTTTGGGGCTCCTGAAAAAATTTTTACAGTTACAAATATGTTTTGCGCCAGACGGTGTCAGTGTGTGTTATTTTTCTTTAGCATGCTTAGACTGTATGTGGCTAAATGAAAGCATGTTTTTTTTAAATAACCCCCCCGAAGAATCACACATCTGAATGAGGCTTTAAACGTTGACGAAACATTTCTGAAATGGAATACTGCGGACTAAATTGAATTGTTGAAATGTTGAATTTGAAGGTCTGAAAAGTCAGAAACATTTCAAGGGTGAATCAGGTGAATTTGTTCAAATTAGGAAGGTTTGAATCGGTGGTGAAATATGGACAGAGCGGTGCTGGAGTAACTCGTCAAATCCCGTTAAAAACAGATTTGATCTTTTTTTTTTTTTTCTCCTTCGATTCCCACCTGCCTGAATGGCCACGGGAGGCAGATGCGGTCCCGCGGGTGCCCCGAAATGAAACCTAACAAATACATCCTGAACACGATAATCCACCAAACCAACAAGTCCTAAACAATAGGAGCTTTCAAACCACAAATTAAACAGTGAGTGGATTATGGCCTCGGCAGTGGAAAAACCCAACAAATAATCCTTCAGATATACCGTGTCAGTTCTGATTACCGCAGCTCGGAAAGCACATCTGCTCTCCATCCAATCGATTTGATTTAATTAAGTTTGAAGGTGAGGATTTGCGAGACTGCAAGTGGGTAAATCTCTTCACACCTGGCCTACATCAAGACACAAAAGACGGGACAAATCCAAATCAGCGGAAAAAAAAAAATCCTCTACTTTTCACTCCGTTGCTCAGGCGTGCAGCCGTTTTGGTTTCGTTTGTTTTTATTTGCAGGAACTACTTAGCCAAACTTAGCGGTCATGAATGCATGGAGGCGATACTTTGTTTTGAAGAAGGAATGAGTCTGAGCACAGAGGCCCACCACGACACCCCAATAACCCTTCTCCAAAAATGCTAATTTAAAAAAAAAAACGAGGAGACCGACATGACATTCTCGGGTGTCCAGACTCCATCATCTGCCATGTCAGTGTGATGTCAAGCAGTAACATAACCCCGTGACAACAGGCCTGCGAACCGCATTTCCATTCCATCCGTCCATTTTCATCACGGCTTATCCTGAAGAGGGTCTCGCGGGGAGTCGCAGGAGCCGACGTCGGGCGAAAGGCAGACGACAAAACAAAATCAGAATTTTATAATTAGGAATCCGGGCGGCACGGGTGGGTGACTGGTTTAGCACGCCGGCCTCACAGTGCCGAGGCACGCGGTTCGATTCCGGCTCCGGCCCTCCCGTGTGGAGTTTGCATGTTCTCCCCGTGCCCGCGCGGGTTTTCTCCGGGTACTCCGCTTTCCTCCCGCATTCCAAAAACATGCCTGGCAGGTTGATTGGGCACTCCAAAATTATCCCGCGGTGCGATTGTGAGCGCGGATGATTGTTTGTCTCTGTGTGCCCCGCGATTGGCTGGCGACCGGTTCAGGGTGTCCCCCGCCTACTGCCCGAAGACAGCTGGGATACAAAATGGATGAATGGATGGAATTTGATCACTGAAAATTCTATTTTGTATGGGTTTTTTTTCCACATTCAGTTTTACAAATGCAAATTAAAATCTTTTCCACACAGATTCAGACCCGAGACGAAGGACATGGTGAATGATCAGGGAAAGCTCAGTTATGTTCGAGCGCTGTCCCCATGTTTCCATCAATTTACTTCGACTTGGGTCGCGTCCAGCTTGCCATTGTTGTCTCATTAGTCAGCATCTGTGTTGTTTGCAGCTTTTTTTTTCAGTCCTTATAGTTGATTGTGGGTTTTTTTTCCCCTCCCCAGCGTGTTATTTTTTTATCCTGGCGTTTCTGTGTTTGCTGCTGCAAAGCCGCTACTTTCTTCTCCTTAATCACCGGGAGAGCTGTGAAGACGAACATTGCTGCTTCTTTTGGAATAAAAACCGCACGCTACAACAAATGGCGCGCGGCACCTCAGATCACTCATTTACCCTCACTGCGGGAATTAATTCCGTTCGAGGAAGTGTACACCAGGCGGGGATCATAGTTTGTCTCAATGAACAAAAAGTCACTCGGCTTTCTTCTCCTGTGCTGCTAACAGATGAGTCCCTCCTTGCTCAGAAAACAGTATTTCCCAGAATGCGTTGGAAAAAAAGACTCCCAAAAAGGTTCCTAAACAAAGCAAAAACATCTGAAGGCAGCAGTGCGTGTTCTGTACGCCTCAAGTATGGATATGTCGATGATTACTTAAGTCTAAGTTCCGTCAAAGGGGGACGGAAAGCCAGAGGACAGGGTGCTACTGTGCATGGAAAAAAAAAAAAATGCTTCAAGTTCAGACGAGTTCAAGATGGTGATGGCCTGGAGTGGCCCATCTGACGCACCGTGAAAATTCCCGGTGGGCCGCAAGAGGCCGCTCATGAGGACGCAGCATCCTTATGATGGGTTTACACCGGATGCGAAATGAATTTTCATCTCGCGTGACATGTGGCGGCGTTGACCCAACTCGGGGATCGAACTCCGGTTTGCCGGCTCAGAGTGCTGATTAGTGAGATGACATTCCGGGTCGCTGATATCCAGAAGCAATTTGTTGCTTCTGAACACGCCTATGGAGACGCCTTCAAACGAGGCATCGCTGTCATGTACTCACTCTTTGTTGTTTGATGTCAATAAGAGAAGAAAAGATCGGAAAACCGTGATTTGTCTCACAATGGAGAAATTCCCAATTTACAGCAGCAAAATTAGGAAAGGGAGAAGTAGAAGAACAAAACGTATATAAATAAATCTAAATTTTATATGCTTGTGCAGGAGTTTTTTTTGCTTAACTCAAATTATCCTCAAAATGAGGATAGTTCGAGCGTGGTTTTTTTTCTCCCCCTCTTATTATTATTATTATTATTATAAATTTAAAATAAGCATAGTAAAAATGGGTCAGTGGGGATGAGTCCAGGTTTTCCGTCTATTCAGTAGCCTGACAGCAGTCGGCAGGAACGAGTGGCGGTACCTCTCCTTCGTGCAGCGCGGTCTCTGGCTGAAGTAGCTGTCCAATGCTGTCAAGGTGGCCTGGAGGGCGTGGGAGGGTCTGTCCATCATAGCTGTTAGCTTAGCTAGCATCCTCCTGTTGCCCAAATCCTCCAGAGCAGGGGCCCCCAACCTTTTTTACCCCACGGACCAGTTTATGTCAGACAATATTTTCAGGGACCGGCATTTAAGGCGTGCTGGAAATAATACAACGAAATAATATGGTATGAGCTGCATGAAAACTGTGGCGTTTTCGAAATATAATAATAAACACAAGGAGCGTCTAATCTGGCCGCAACACTCCGATC
>NW_017806249.1:139254-166813 GCF_001891065.2 Hippocampus comes | reverse complement strand
AGTCTAAGTCTTGCTGTGCGGCTCGGCCCCAAATGCCCGGCGGACCGGTCCCGGTCCGCGGACCGGCGGTTGGGGACCCCTGCTCCAGAGTTTCCAGGGAGGGGTATTCACAGTATCATCTCAGATTTCTTTTTTCGTTTTTTTTGGGTCATTTATTTCTGTTATTTATTTAACAGATATAAATATATATCCCTCCATTTCTAATCCGCTCATGCTCACAAGGGTCGCGGGGGGTGCTGGAGCCTATCCCAGCCGTCTTCGGGCAGTAGGCGGGGGACACCCTGAACTGGTTGCCAGCCAATCGCAGGGCACAACCATTCGCACACGCACAATTTCGAGTGTGCCATTAACCAACCATGCATGTTTTGGGGAATGTGGTAGAAAACCGGAGTCCCCGGAGAAAGCCCACGCAGGCACGAGGAGAACATGCAAACTCCACACAGGAGGGCCGGAGCCCGGAATCGAACCATGCACCTCTGCGCTGTGAGGCAGACGTGCTCAGCAGTCGCCCACCGCGTCGCTTTAATAATAAGAAGATCAAGCAGCGCTGTCTGAAAAAGGGAGAAGATCGTGATTAGATTTCAAGGTATGAGGCAGGGGCCTTGACACTTGGAAAAGGGAAACCCAATTTGTTGACTCCTGCATCTGGCAAATGAAAATGCTGCTTGCTGCCCCGCTGCGAGCCAGCCAACATTCATCAACTTACATCTTTTTTTTTTTTTTTTTTCATTTGGCGGTGCAGCGGCAGCAAAATGAAATAACATCTGGCAGTGACCCACAAGTCCTACAAGCCCCAACAGCCATCATGTGGGCGTACGTGAACTGCGGAGTGTCTGCAGATTGAGTTGCAACATGACTGTTGCTCTGTACTTTTGTGGGAAAAGAACATCAAGCCAAATCAAAGTCGGCTGTCCACTCATCAAAGAGACGAGCTGCTTTTATTTGCCCCACAAATTGCTAACGATGTTGAAATGAGCAAAACCAAGCAAAATGAACAAAAGATTCACTCATTGGCATCCCGTCAATTAAAAAAAAAAAAAAAAAAAAAGTGAAAATTGGGGCCATCATAAGCAGTGGCATTAAAATGCTTTTTAAAATAAGTAACCAGGTACAGTTGTTAGTTACTTTTTACCCATTGTAAATAGCACAGTCATTATCCCTGAATGACTTCTATTTTTGTTTGCGTTTCGTTTTCGTCTGAAAAAAAATTTGTGACGAATGAATGACGAAAATTCTTATAAATGTGAAATATCAATTCTCTCTCTCTCTCTCTCTCCCACATTCCTCCACATAAAAACATGCATTGTTGGTTAACTGAACACTCGAAATTGTCCCGAGGTGTGATTGTGAGCACGGATGGTTGTTTGGATCTATATGTGCCCTGCGATTGGCTGGCAACCAGTTCAGGGCGTCTCCCACCTAATGCCCAAAGACAGCTGGGTTAGGCTCCAGCACACCCGTGTCCCTCCTGAGGATGGATGGATAAATAGAAAAATTGAACCAGACTGCTTCAATATTACCAAATTGGCGGGGAAAAAAAAATTACTCGGCTGTTGACATCTAAATTACATTCATTGCAAAGTACATTAAGAGGATGGGATCCCGCTGATTGACTAATGAGCTGCTGATGGGTTGGAGCGAGGCCAAAGTCCATGCTAGCACCGCCACAGCCAGGCTGACTAGCCCAGGAGCGTAACCTTAGCTAAAAACTGGAAACGTTGCTTTTTTAAAAAAGTTTTCCATGACTGGAAAATTGGTCAATCACTTTACAGGTTGTTCGAGGAACCCTGTTGAGCATCCAAATCCCATCCATCCGTCCATCCATTTTCCGAGCCGGTTATCCTCACAAGGGTCACGGCGGGGCGGGGGGTGCTGGAGCCTATCCCAGCTGTCTTCGGGCACTAGGCGGGGGACACTCTGAACCAAATGCCAGCCAATCGCAGGGCACATAGAGACGAACAACCATCCGCACTCACACTTACACCTTGGGACAATTGAGAGTGTTTCATTAACCTCCCGCGGATGTTTTTTGGAACGTGGGAGGAAACCGGAGCACCCGGAGAAAACCCACACAGGCCCGGGGAGAACATGCAAACTCCATCACAGGGAGGCCGGAGCCGGAATTGAACCCGGTACCTCTGCACTGTGAGGTCGACGCGCTACCACTGGACCACCGAGCCGCCATCCAAATCCCCCTCAATCAAAATTAGCCCACATCTTGTCATGTGTCACTCGTCAAAGAGCCACATTATTAGCTCATCGCCGTCATGTTAGCATCTGGAAAAAAGGTGACAGCAACAACATTTACTATATCGTGGATGAAAACAACACTGCCACACATGTTTTTTTTTCCTTTTTTGCGACAGATCATATGATTTATAACGCACCATTTTGATTGCTGTCGCGATGCCATTCCCTTCCAATTCAACATTCTGAACTAATTTCCAACTCAGCCGGGTTCAGTCAGACCCGCACTCAGTAGTAGGCGTCTGGCCTTAAGCAGAGCCGTCATTGCATGCACATATTGGCACTCATCAATGAGCAGAGGAGTGCCTGGGTTACGCAATGCGTTTGCTGCATGTGCCACGTGCACACAGCTGCACACTTATTGGCAAGTGGTTATTTGTGATCTCCAGAGGTGAAAATACAATCGATGCGCTTGGTAATGCAAAGCGTACTTGCGTTGGCACACCCTGCGGTAAAGGGGAGTGGGGGGGGGGAATGCAATCAGACCTCCCTTCCCCAATCCCACCAAAACAAGCAGCTTTTAAGAGAGCTGTAAAAATAAGAGGGTGAAACGTGTGCCGTTATGCTAGATCAGAGGAGGATTTTGACCGAATGATGTCACAGACGTTTTAAGAGACCAACACCCTGTTTTAATTGGTGATAAACGGGTGACTCCTTTAAAGTCAAAACCTCCTTCGATTTTCCACCCCATCTCTCTCTCTTTGTAGAAAATACTTTAACATTTTATTAAAAACATTGCAGAAAAAAATGTACACACGTGTCCAGCCAGAAATCTCGATCATCACTTAAGGCAAAATAGCAAACAAATACTTGATAATAAAGTAACCATTTTGAAATGTATTTATCTCCACGAGTGTGGTTTTTTTTTTCTTAAATAGATTTAGCAGACGTCCCGTCGTCCCCGTTGTAGCGCAACAGATGCAAAACAAAATGAACATTAATGATGTTCTGTTTTCATGTCATCATAATAAATAGAATACTATTTACATTCATTCGCTTGCTTTGTAACCCAAAATATATCACAAGCCCCACACGATACTTTACATATTGCTCGCGTATGAATAAAATTTGAAGTATGTAACATATATTCCAACATTTATTCCATTACAACTCATGTTGATAGTGCTTAAAAAAAAACAAAAAAAAACAAATGTAATAGATTTCTGGCCAAATTGTAGATGCAGACAGAAATAAATAATATAAATACAAAAAAAATTAAAATAAAATCACCTAACAGCAGATTCGATTAGTCCTCATTCCTAGAAGTCTTGAACTGAGAGAGAAGTTCCTTGCAGACATCTTGCATCGACACACAAAGCAATAAAACAAGATTTACTTCATGGCCTGGAGGCCCAAAATGCACAACTCTCAAAGGCTACATTTTGACGAAAAAAAAAAACAAAAAAACACTGAATGAAGGAGAAAAGATAACTTGTGTTCATATGTACAGTATTTACACATAACAACAGAAAATACCAATAGGACACTTCTGAAAAGTATTCCTCTCTTTTTTTTTTTTTTTTTTTTAAATTATCACATGGCGATTTCTTTTGATATCAATACTTTTCTACCCAATCTGAAATTTATAATCAATACAATGCGATTCCAGAAGAGTCTCTTTGTATGTCCATCGTTGCAATGCATTTGTTTGCTTTTTTTAAATTTTCTTTTTTTTTTCTCTTTATTTTTTTTTAACAAGATGAAAAGCAATTCAGTCATTCGCTGTCCTTTTTTTTTTTTTTTTCTGTTGATAAAACTCCATGAAGCTCAGCTCCAAACCGTTATTTCTACAGGGACATTCACAATTCCGATTGTCTTTGTTTAAAAAGACATCAATATTTCCTATATATGCTTTGTCAAGAAGGCAGCGTAGCAAAATAACTTCGACCTGAAATTTTCGGAGTCTGTGCTTCTCGTCACTTCCCTTTGCCTTTTTTGTCAAATCGGTTCTCGCGCTCACAGCGGGGGAATCCGGTACGGTCCGACCCCAACGGAGCTATACCCGTGTGGTGGAATGGCCGTGCGGCAGGTTGGTACTGTTCTGGCTACCGCCAAAAGTATTGAAGTTGTGCAGCGGCTGCATGCCAGCCAGTGAGTTTGGGATCATGGTGATGGTGCTCGGCGTCATCAGCGGGATGTCGTCGGGCGAGCGGCGCAACGTGAGGGTGTAGTCGGGCGGGCAGGCGAGGCGCAGCGTGTCGTGGACTTGCATGGCCTCGCGCTGGTGCTCGTGCTCCAGTTGCTGCTGCTTCATCTGCAGCGTCACCAGCTCCTCGCTCCGCAGGTGGGCGACGTCGTTGGCGGCGGAGGGCGCGTTGACCGGCGTGGAGTTATGCTGCGGGGTGGGCGCGTGGGGGGTCGAATCGGCGCGGCGCTTGTCTTTTTTGTAGTAGAGCGCCGCGAAGGCCAAGATATTCAAGAAGAGGAGGGAGGCGCCGACGGCGATTGTGACGCTCAGCTCGGTGGAGTAATCCCGCTTGGTCTCGATCAGCACGGTCGATTCGTCGATGAGGTCGTCGCTTTTGCGCGGGTCCGTGGTGTGCTTGGTGTTGCCGGACGGCACGCCCGGATGGCGAGTGGTCGAGGGCCAATTGTTTTTGCCCGGGAAGCGTTTGGTGTAAGGGTACGGCGTGGTGTCCTGCGGGGGTATTTTGGTGGTGGTGGACACGTACTGGAAGAATTCATTAATGTTGTGAAGATGCGGCACCAGCTCCAGCCAGAAGGCGACCTTGGTGGCGCGGTAGTGGTCTCGGACGCGAGGTTTGAGACCAATATGAAGGTAGAGCTGGTCTTTGGGGTTATACTTTGTCCAGGCCACCTCTTCGAACCTGTTGGGCTTTGTGTGAATGAACTTTGTATCCTGTGGGACTGGCTGATTTGGGTCCCTGAAAAAAACCCAAAAACAAACGAGCGAGACAAAATTATTAAATAATCATCCTCGGCTCCAGAGATATGTTTTACATTTTCCATGGTGGGAACACACACTGAAAGTGATAAGAAAGATCCACAGAACCACATGACGAAACACGGGATTCATTCCCAGCCAATCGAAATGGCTCCCTTCATTCCCTTTAAATTCGGCACAGGAGACGCGCACGGTCCACGCGGTGGAAGCAGAAGGGAAAATAGTGCAGAAGATCGGCATGTGCAGAGCACGTCTATAAGGACCTGCAAGATCTCTCGTTGCGGATGAGGCAAAGTTGGCTGCTGGCGGTTCTTTTAAAAAAATATCTTAAAGATGACAATAACGATTATAATACATTCGATGAATTGATTTCGACAAGGATTCAGCGTTTTTAATAGAAGCTGATGTGATTTTTATGAATGAAAGATGACGACGTCCATCACACATATCGGCAGAGCACAGAAACTGTCTGCCGAGGCCCACCAAAACTGAGACCTGGTTTCAATTGGTCTGAAGTCTCGTCTTCATCCTGTCAGCAAAGTGTCTGGTGTGGCAGGAGTGTGAAACAGAAAACGCCCTCGCTCGCTCGGAACGCCCAGCATGACGTAGCGCCGCTTGTCCGCCGGTTTTTATGCCGAGTGCAAGTGCACCTGTAGACAGAAATAGCGCCTTGCAGGTTCCAAATAACCAGACTGAATGCTATTTATCCCCCCCCCCCAAAAAAAAATCTATGCGATTTAGATTTATTATTTTTTTTATTCAACAATTTTAAAGCTTTTGTAATTTGCATTTCACCAAACAAATCATCGACATGATTTGTTTTATTGTCGTCTCAAACGATCGCCTGTGGTTGCTTTGAGGTCAGAGTGGAGTGTCTGCTCCCCAAACGGTGACTGCATTCGGGGCCGTACGCATCGGGCTGCTAGCATGTGGTGGGATTCGCCGCAACGCCTGTCATGGCAGCCTAAACATATGTTCCGACAATATGCCACTCCACGGCAGATGAATGCGCAGACATTAACGCACCGCTCAAGGCTCTTGTTCTTCCCTGTGAGCTTTTCTTACATATGGTCCCATTAAGCGTTCAATCAAGTCTGTAATAACGGTGACATGACGACGAGTAACAAACATTTTCATTGGCTGTTGTATTTCCAACTCTATTGTTCCTTTTAAAACAATAAATCCAGTGTGAGACATATTTGGTTGTTATTTTATGGAATGTTGTGTGATACCGATCAATGTTGGTGTTAATTTATCGTAAAAACAAAAAAAAAATCTGTAAAAACTACAACCTAGCCTGGATGTAACCAAATCACCGCAAAGACAACAGATCTTCCGTAGCGACTGTCTGAGAATGAGACCGATATGTCAATGAGGCAAATCCTAAAAAAATGAAATGAGGTGGAAAATAATATTTACCCCGTTTTGGCAAAGTTAGTCCAGTAGGTCATGACGACAGCACTCAGCATCACGTCGTTTTTGGAGAAATTGCAGTTAAAGAGATCCGTCGGGCCAATCATCGGGATCCCGAACACGTAGGGGACTTCGTCGCCGTGGGCCGAGTCGGCCCAGCTGGGCTTCATGTCGCTCTGACAGTGGTGGTAAAACGCGTAAAAGTAGGTGGGCGAGCCGTACTGGGCGTGGAGATCGGCTGTAGCCACCGCTGGCGCCACCCACTGGTGGTCTGTGAACAGCGCCACTAAGGTCTTGCGACGGTTCTCCGGATTCTCTTTGTCTGCCCAGTCGGTGTACATGAACTTGATGGTCTCGCGTAGGGTGTCCTTGCCCTCGGGGTAGCCGTACAGGTGGTCCACAAAGTCAGACACGGCAAAGTCGAAATCGTTGGCCGACACGCCGTCCTCACTGTCCACGATCCCGTCGACGAACTTGAATCCCTCGCCTTGATTGACGCCCAGCATGATGTCGTAGTTGAGGAACTCGCCTTGCTCCATGAGGATTTGGGGATCGTCGGGTATCACGTCGCCGTCGATGACGGGGCCGAAGGCGATGTGGTACTTTGCCGGCGTCACGTACTGCTCAATCAGCTCCTTGTAGTTCTTGTTCTGCAGGCACTCCACCAGGTCGATGGTGTCCAGCATATTGCAGCCCACTTTCTCGGCGAGGGCACGCGTGTACTTGGCGGGCTGGTAGTTGACCGCCCAACTGGAAAGTGCCGTGCCGCTCTGGATGATAGCTTTCTGGAACATATCTGAAAAGGGGCATCAAGAATTGAGTGCGATTCACTTTTTGTGGGAACGCACCTCAAAGTGCAATCGTACGTCACGTTTGAAACACGGAATATTGATGTGTCACTTCTCCGGGTCGCCCATGGAAAGATGCTTGGAGCGGGATTTGGATTGCTTGCTTTGTTCAGCTTTTTGTTCGCGGGTCATATGAAAGTGATCTGTCTGGGATTTCGGTTCAGGGCTTAGTGCAAACAGAATGAGCCAGAGCAAATTAACTCGAAGATTAAAGACAGCGGTGCCTTGCAAAAGGAGTCAAACCGCGTTCAGGTTTTTCAAGTCACAAGCTGTCGTTTGACCAATTCTTTGCTTTGACTTCGGAGAAGAACATTTGCGATAGGAGCCCTCTCTGGTGGCCGGGAAGTCTAGTCACAAGCCGCAGGTTGACAGGCAGTCAACAGTTCTTCACAAGAGAGCCCTCAAGATGTTTAAATCCACTCCCTGTTTACTGCCAAACTCAAAACAAAGATGATTACGCGTTATGTACCGTATTGGCCCGAATATAAGACGGGTGTTTTTTTGCATTGAAATAAGACTGAAAAAGTGGGGGTCGTCTTATATTCGGGGTCTAGACGTTATACCCATTCACGACGCTAGATGGCGCCAGATATCATTGAAGCGAATGCTGAACTTGACTCCCCAGGCCAAAGTGAACCCCTGTCACGAAGAATAAAAATAAAAATAGCGGTTGCACGAAGAAGAAAAATAAAAAAATAGCGGTAAGAAAGAAAAGAGAAAAAAAATAATGGAAGAGGTAACAGAAAATGGAGAAACGTAGCGACAATCTGGAGAAAAGTGGGTCGAAGGTCGGCCAGGTTAACCGGCAGCTGAGGAGAAGTTATGATGTCATTTCCATTTCAAAAACCAGAAGTCATTCATTTACGAATGTGATTGCACTTTAGTTTACATATTTATTCAGATATTAAGATTTGAATAAGGCAAAATAACATGCTTTTTTCTCAAATATATTGTTAGAATCATTTGTTTCAGATGTACTGTAATTATTTTCTGTATAAAAACTAATTTGGTGTTCAAAAAGTCTTTTTTCAAACTTGAGTCTTGAAAAAGAGGGGGTCGTCTCATAATCAGGGCCGTCTTAAATTCGGGCCAATATGGTATTTGAAACAATAACACAGATTTGCCTGAAGAAAGATCACCGTAGCAATGACAAAAGACCGTCACAATATCCACATCAGGGGTCACCGACGTGCTGCGTGCGGGCACCGGGTCGCCCTCGAGGCCAACGGGAGTAGCCTCGAGTTGGAAATATGGCTCACCAGTGATGGGATCTTGCGATTTTCGACTCGTAAAAGAATTGGAAAATGTCAACACTGGCAGAGATTTCTAGAAATAAAGTGCTGCATATTGATGCTGATGTTTGCTAATTCTGAGATGTGAACATTCCTCACAGCAACATTATCCATCTGTCCGTCCGTCTATTTTCAATACCACTCATCCGGAACTGATTTTTTTTTTTTTTTTTTTTACAGCAACATTATGAAAAGTAATTTCAGAAAATGTCATATTTCAGAAAGGAGTCTCAAACAGGTCGCCCTTCATGTTGATCAGTACCTAGAAAGTAGCTCTCGGTTCGCAAAAAGATTGCTCACCCCCGATCCACATTTTGCCAATTGCTTGAAATTAGAATGATTGCAGATTCAGTATTTTTTAATTTTGGAGCGCTATTTATCCACAGGCAGGCAAGAGAAAACGATGACTCAAGGAGGCCCCCCAACCTCCCATTCCCACCGCACCCCCCAAGCCCGTTAAGCAACTTTCAAGCTTTTGCTGCTGCCACTGTTAATTAAGATGTCGGATAGCGGCCATATTTAGTTCTCTCTAGTGTATGAGGACTTATCAAAAGCAGTCATTTTGAATCCGTCAAACACAAAATGGGAATAATTAAAAGGAAGGAAGGCTGGATCTGAGGTTTTAAGGAATATGGTCCACAGACAGGCTCGTAAATACTTCCTCTGAGGTCAAATCAGACACGATTTTATATGACATATCGGTGCCATGATAGCCGCTTGACTACAGAATCCTCCCGTAGTCACTGCAGTTACTTTTTTTGGCGCATTGCAGGGTTGAACATCCTTTAATTCCCCCTAAAATTTCCGTCTTTATCATCTGGCCCGTCAGTAATTTACCGATTTCAAAGACGATCGCGGCAGACTGTGTAATAGGAAGTTCAATCGATCGCTGTCACTTTCAGGATCTGCGCGTTTAACCCAAATCTCACGCCACTAAATTGGCACAAAAGAATGCAGTTTGAACGATGACTTTCGAAGACCCCTTTGAAATATGATGCCATCATAACTTCCCCCCGGGAGGTCCGATCTTTTCCTTTCATTTCCTTCAACAAGGAGGAAAAAAAACAAACAAAAAATGAGAAGACCTTTTCATGGCTTCTTGCAGCTTTTTAACATACGGTGATGATTTCATTTGAACTTCGGAAGGAGACGAGAAAAACGTCCTCAAGTAAGACCGGACGTCACCGAAACATGATGAAACATGTTGACATGTCGGCGAATCTTGTCGAAGCCCGCGTGAGCGAAGAGATGTACCTTCTGAGTAATGCGAGAGGGTCAGCAGGCTGACACATGAGGCGCCGGCACCCGAGCCGAAAATGGTCACTCGTTTTGGGTCTCCTTTGAAGGCTTGGATGTTTTCCTTGATCCACCTGAGAGCCTGAATTTGATCAAGCAGGCCGTAGTTGCCCTTGGCCGCCTGGTCTCCGGTGCTCAGAAAGCCTGCGGTAAGGAACAGAAGCGGGAGTTAAGCAGGCGCCCGTTTTACAACCGCCGCTTTTTCGATGAATTTTGTGAAAGCAAATATTTCCACTTGATGGCGGAATGGCAGGCCCTCGTAAATCACAGGGTTAGGAAACGCATCTAATTTTCAGGTTGTTCACAAAAATTGTCAAAGCGGAAGCAATATGGCAGTTAATTTGTTTGCTGAGGTGTTCCGGAATGTAATTCACCGCTCGTGCAAGCAAGTACAGATATAAATGTACAGCGCTAGGCTTAATTGGCAGCTGATCACAAAGTTTTAAGGATTAATTCAATTCGGGGTAATACTGAAGCTGGCGTGATGGTTCCGGACCAGTCGGAAACAGGGGCGGCTCACACAAATGCAGACAGAGATAAGATTGAATAAAAAAAAAAAAAAAAAAAAGTTTGATTTATGAAATAAGGTCGCGAGAGCAAAGAAGTGCAACATAAATCGCTTGGGAACAACCCGGGGCTAAATAACGCTACTCATAAAAGAGAAATGAATAACGCAAAATCACTTGTCCAATAAAAGACAAGGAAAAGCCAATCGATGAATAAAACAAAAACGGGCCCAGGATAACAATACCAGAACAAAACTGAGGTAACAAGAGAAACAAACCAGAATACCAACGTTAACGAGTCGATGTTCTAACTTGCTTTTGGTTAAGTGAACTGTGTCGCTGCTTTATTAAATACGTTTTACTGACATCTGATCGTTCTGTTGGTGTTTCCTTGAGCGTAGCTCCATCTAGTGGATGCATTGCAGATTGTGTCTTATAATGCGGTGCGTCCAATATAGGCAAAAAAATAAATAAATGGGCCATTCAGTGAAGGTGCGCCTCATAATCCGGTGCACCTTTTAGTGTGGAAAATACGGTCCAAATTTGTCCAGCGACAGACTGATGACAACATCCGTTTGTCTGGCTGCATGCTCGGCCACAATCTTTCACAACCGATAGACAAAATTTGCCCAAAACAATCGGAAAGGCTGCCTGGGGAGAACTGTTGGCCTCTCCTCGCCAGGCCCGCGGGCTTGGCCGGCACTGCCTGGCAACCAAAGTCTTTCCCTGCGAGCCCACCAAAACTACAGTGTCAATTAAAAATGAAAGGGCCACTAGGTTGGAGGGAGAGAGAGAGAGAGATGAAAAAAAAGGCAGCAGAGAGGTAGCCTGTGGCTCACTGATAGAGAGCAACTTCAAGTTTGTCAAAGCAAAGTCCGGGGATGAGAGCAAATGGGCGGGTGAGAATGACGTCGCCTCTGGCGGCCTTCGACGGCCTGCGGGGCGACCAGCGATTCTGGCCGCAGTTCTTGTCTTCCATCTCCGCTCGTTTGAACCGCCTGCTTTTGTCATTTCTCTCCTCTGCTTTCTCAGCGTCCTCTCTCACCTCTTCGCAAAAGCGTTAAGACGTTTGCCCACAAGGCGCTTCTGGAAATGTGTAAGGGTGCATTTCAGAAACCTAAAAATAGCACGTCAAACATAGCCGGCCGGAGTCCAGTAAGGAGTTCGACAGGTTCAGTCTTTAGCACTGTGCAAAAATGATTCCAAATGTTTACGTTTAGATTGTTGCCGCAAATGAATTCTCAATGTTGTCAAAACGCCATATCTTGAGTGAAATCTTCTTTTAGTGCGGGGCAATGTCGGCACATTCACCCCACACAGTGATCAGACCATGTGCACCTCCGTTCTGCGATGGAGATTTGCAAATATTCACGCCCCCGTGAAAACTCATTTTGGAGGCTCCGCGTGGCAAAACGAACCCCGGGGTTCCAACATACGGCCCGCGGGCCGGAACCGGCCCCCCAGGAGGGTTGATCTGGCCCGCAGGATAATTTAAAAGTGAAACAACGCATTAAAGACACAGAATGAATATTTTTAATAAAATGCAATTTGTGGATTATCCGCTAGAGGGCACACTGTTTTGATCACAGTAGAAGACAACATTGTTTTGATCAGAGAAGAAAACAGCAGTCTCAATCTGTCACTAAGACAGACCCAACACAGCAGACGATAGGAAAACGCCAAATGCTTCTTTATACCAAAACAAAGGAAAGACATGATATTTTGGTTATTCATAGCACAGTATGGTATAATGTTAATGGTCCGACCCACTTGACATCTACCAAGTCTGTATGTGGCCCACAAGTGAAATGTGTTTGATACCCCTGCCGCACTTGACAGCATTACAACATGTTAACTCGATGTTGGGTTTATGCTAAGTTGGTCGACACAAAATGAAAAAGGAAACATGTCTAACGTCATGGAAGGGGCCACCGGCTTGGAGAGAGAGATGAAAAACCGGAGACAAAAATAGGCGGAGCTAGATTTCAAGAGTTTTCCTGACCAACCAAATGCTGAAAATTGATCTTAGGCAAACATTCAATCTGGCCAGTGCGGCAGGCAAATGAAATCCCAAGCTAGTAAAAAAAAAAAAAAATCTACCGGTATCTTGATTCGTTGAAACTGTCTACATTTGTTTGTTCCACGTTGTTTATACATTTGTTTCTTGGGGACAGTCGGCGGAATACCATCATAGCGGCGCGAAGTGAAGCTCCACCGTTATCGCCGAAATTTTAACTTCAGTCGTCATGCGCACGTTCAACAGGCACCGACGTCATAACACTCGTTACAGTATAGCATCGGCCAAACAAACGCAACACACTCGTCTCAACAACTACATTCAGCAAAATAGGGAGTCGTGTTTGGAATCATTTGGTTTCATTGGTCTCCTGTACAATTTTTATGGCTTTGCATCAAAATACGTCTTGACGTAAAACCAGAAGGGATCTCGGTCTGTTCCGTGTACAGAAAAATAATGTTGATTCCCGGCTCTCGGAAATGAGATTCCAAGCAAGTGACTTGGCTCAATTCACAAAGCACGATTCCAGCCCATTCTGCAGCCGGGGTTATTTATTCTCCCGAACTCGCACAGTTTCCCGGTGACACTAATGAGATGTAAATAACATTGGAGATAAGAGAGCTTTGCCTATGATGTGGCACCAATGATGGGGGGGAGGGGGGCGGTGGGGGGGGACAAAAAAAATCATTGTTAGCGATTTCTGTAACCCGCATGAGAAACGAAAAAGCTCATTTCCATCGCACTTTATTTCTAAATGGTAATGAACAAAAAAAAAAAACATCAATTATCTGACAAAACTTGAATAGAGTTTTTTTCTTTCCACCTCCTCACAGAAGAAAACGTGACGCAGAGAAGTGCCTCCGTACCCCCGCCCTTGACAGTTCCTAACAAATGTTCGGAGTCCAGGGGGCATGATTTCCTTTTACTTAGTGACATTGAAAGAAAAAAAAACCTCCTGAAAATAGCATATTCATTTTGGTATCCTTTTAATTTAACAGGGAGGGAAAAGCGTGTGCGGCGTCATCCACGCCGAGGCCTTCATCCATCACACTATTCTAGCGAGAGACAGCACACTCTGACAACATGACGGTTATACTAGTTAATTGTGCTCTGTGTCCAGAAGATAATTTGCCCCCATAGCTGAAAGTCGAAATGTTAATTAACAAAGGGAATGACAGGGAAGGGAAGTGTGAGATACGATGAGCAAAGCCAGCTCAGCTCCAACCGTCCAACCGAGCATCCATGCCGGGGAAGAGCTGCAGCTTAGCTGTAATTTGGAAGTGTTGATACCCGCAAGAGGCCTCGGGACATGCCTGTTTTTATACAACATCATCTCCTGCGTGTCGTGTTCCTGCTTTTCCGCCTGCCTGTCCTGCTCTTTTGTTTTTGTTTTGTGTTCCTAGTCGCCCGGCTGAGCGTTGCTGCGTTGCACCTGCCGTGAATAATCATCAGCTCGGTATTTTCAATCCGGCAGAAGTTTTGCTTTGCTTTTTACCGTCCATCGTCCCGACGCTTTTCTTGAAGAAAATTACTGATCTGGTGTTTGCCAGTCATACTTGGCGATTGTTCAGCTCTTCCCAGATCTGGCAAGTTTCATGTTAGGTTACAAAGGTGTAGTCCGCTGCTCTCCGCTGAGCAGGCATAAGCACGAGCACGTACGGACGTGGTTCGACCAATCAGCGTGAGCGTGAGCACGTCCGCACGTGGTTCGACCAATCAGCGCTGACGCAACCCACGACACCGTTCAAAGAGGCTTTGAACAACGACAACAGCTAGGCTAGCTAGCAGGCACGACGCTCGAGGTCGGACGAACACGTTCTTTCTGGTAATCTGTGTTTTTCCTTTTTTTCTGTCCAAATATATATATTTTCTACTACAATAGCAGTCCACGGTGTCTTTTTTTCGTTCCACCGGGGTTTAGCTAATGTGTTTATGAAGAGACCAAAATCTCTTTAAAGGAATAACATTTTGATTGAAAATTAAAAGCAGGGGGAAAAAAAGTCTGCTGACTGCGATTTACCTTTAAATGTGTGCATGTTTGTGCAACCACATGTCATATTCATATTTCCCCTTATAAAAAGATTAAAAAAAAAATCTTCAATTCAGCTGTACAGATGATTGGTTCCATTCGTGGTGAAAAAAAGTTGCCTCATGATTTATCTTGGTGTCATTTTTTTTCATATCGCAATAACCTGCCGTTTGAACAGGGGTGTGTAGACTTTTTGTATCCACTACAGACATTAAAAAAAAAAAAAAACTGTTTGCATTTTTCCTCAATCTGTATATCGTATGCAGGTGCCACATACATTTCGGCTGCTTTTTCAGCTTTGTGTCACTGCCAAGTGTCAAAATGCACATACTGTAAATATATTTGGATCTCCCCAGGATCAATCCGACGGTACTGCAGAGATCCAGAGGTTGGGTCAAACAAGAGCCTTGACTCGCGGTGCAAAAATTCCAAGGTTATCACTGATAAATAGAAGCCCTGTTTGGACCCAGTCCATTCTGAATACCGTATTTTCCGCACGATAAGGCTACAATACTGGCTGCGGTTATGCTATGCATCCACTACATGGTGCTACGCTAAAGGCAAGATAAAACAGTTGGTGTGTTCTTTTGAATAGATAATCAATCCACAAACCTTCTGCGCAAGTCTTATGTGAGTTTTATGTGAACATCTTTGATGTATCACTTCTGTTTGAGTAACAAGGGAAAGTTGTTTGTTTACTTTTGACAGCGCTGGATGTTCCGCACCAGATCAGAGGAAACGACGAGTTCATCTGCTGATCTAGGGCGAGCCCGTTTTCCCACATACGCACACATCTACAGTATGTATGAACCCTGCATACGCAATAAACTAAGACCAAAACCAGGTCGGAACCTCAAAATTTGTAACTTCAAAAGAGTCACACAGCACACTGACAAAACGTACTGATGTTAGACACAAGCATTTCATTGAATACGATCCAGAATTCGTGGTATTGCTTTGCTGAGGATGTCACACATGATGCACCTTGCCTGAAATGTTTCACATTTCACGTCCACGTTGCTCCCTCCACAGTCTGGATCACAAACGGCTTCAGTCTGTAAAATACTTTCGACTGGCATTTCCAGTAGATGTCACTGGTTGTGCTCTCAACTCGTCCTCTATAGTTCAACATGGGTGCAGGAGAGATATTATTAGTCTCTCCCTCTTCTCCTTATTCTTCTCATTACGCAATGAGGCCAACCACCAAGTGAATGAGCTCAGCTCTCCTGTTTCACGGTGCGAATTTACGCACTCTTCAACTCTCTTCATCTTCACATAAACAGCCAGGTGCTTTGTCGTGCATTTCAGAATAATTGACAAGCTACGGGTAGTTAGTCGTAGGGTGGCACTTTCTGCTGTTAGCTAGGAGCTAACTAATTGTTCGTAGTTATAAAGAATGAATACTTTCCAAGATGGCGCCCGAGTAGGCAGCCGTCAGCAAGTGCTCTTCAAGAGCCTTCCCTTTCTTGTTGTTTTTTTTGTTGTTGTTGTTTCTGTCTTTTGTTTTGTCACATTGTGTTTGGTGTTAGGTCATGTGGACCCGATGTGGATTGCTTTCAGCGTTTTATGGCCACGACATTCGTCAAAGGAGAAGAATCTGTGCTTGGTGGTTGCGCCTTCTCGGCAGCACGAGTGTGCCAGCACTGATTTTTGATTGGGAGGAATGTCAGCGCCATCTGACTGTCGTTGCTGGACAGCCCCGGGGCGCTTGTGTTTTTTGCGCCTGAAATGGGCAGCATTTTTCACAGTGCCGTTTTGTTCAGCGGAGATGTCGGCGCTGTTGGACAGTCTGCGTTGGTGCGGGTGCATGGATGGCTGCTGAAGTTGAGGATGAGGAGAGAGCAGTGTCGGCGCAAAGCGCATATGCGTATTTGTGACTGGGAGTCGCCGCTTGGAATTGAAGCGGATTTATATGGAAAAGGAGAACTGAACCAATCTTTTATTTTTCGTCAATGGACGCTACAGCTTCTTGTTTACTTTCAAACTTAGCTTGCCACTGACATGTGCACATTTTGAGCATGCCGTCTCTGACCCTCTGGTGAAAGGACATTTTGAATCTCTCCGCTTTCATCTATAACCGCTTCAAACAACAAAGCGTATGAGGGAAAAAAAGTGGTTAAGATTGCACAACTGTTTTTATGTTATGTGTGGTGTTTATTATTTACTCTGTGAACTGTTTTGTAAAGCGCTTTGTTACAGCTGCAGCTGTTTGTGAAAGTGCACTATAAATCAGGATGTATTGTATTGTATTGTACTTTCTTGAAGAAAAAAAAAAAGAAAATCTTTTGTCCATCCCTCACGTTCTTTTACTCCCTTCCCTGCTTCTGACTCACCCTCTGTGCACTAAGGAGAGCAATCGTCGTTGGTGCTCGCAAGGTCGCGGGGAACTCGTGGTCCTCTAGCCGAACAAGTGGAACGGATTGGAAACGAGGGCTCTCCGCCCTTTGAAGTGAAAGAAGCCAATCGATATTTGAGCGTATTTAATGGAATAATAATCGGCGCTTCTTCCCATTCTTTACCTTACACTGCTTTGAGTCGGCTCTTTGTGTCATCCAGACACTCATATAGGCCCGTAGCATTGAAGGTCGAGGCCGCAGTGGAAAAAAAAAAAAAAAAAAAATGTAACAGGGACGCTCTCAATATGACAAAGTGGAACGTGTTGAATAACGGACACACAGCAAGGGCAGTCTACTTGGAGTCATGCGAAACCCACAGATTCATCATATTTAAGTGAATAATGATAAATTAGGTGTATATTTATTTCGAATCATTCACTTGCCACTTGACATAGCTCCTTCGGTGATTTTTGGAAACAGAAGTGAATTAAAAAAAAAATCAGTACAATTCAAATTCAAAATGTTTCTGGCCCCCTAAAATAGGCCTAACAGCACCATTGCTTAGCGTTTCACCTCATATTGAGAAAAACCTTGTGTGACAGAACCTTTCAAGTCCACGGGGTTCTCTTTGGAGACGCCCAGATGATCCGAAAGGTTTGGAAAGGGTTGGTTGAAAACAACACAGTCTTGAAAGTAACGCAACCTTCTTTGCAATCCTTTGTTGAAACTCCTTCGAAATCAATATGCTCAGTGGCTGACAAATAATCCCGGCTAGTATTGCTTCTGTATTTACAAAAGAAGCAAACGTTGACAGGAGGAATTCATTCTGAGTTGATAAGGTTTGCTTAGAAATAAAAATAAAAGGCCCTTTTTTTTCTCATGAAAAAAAAAAAATCTATTCCGATCTTCTTTTGGGTGCGTTTAAATATCTCGGAGGAGGGCCTTTCATTAAGGTCGGCCTTAGGCTTTCCAATGTGATTTATGAAGTTGTGGGAATGAATTAATACTTCAAATTGCTCGGCGATCCATTTCACAGGTATGTGTGTGCAGTTTTTCAAACGTCGCAAAGATAAATATATACAGGGAGGTCACACACACACACACACACACACACACACACACACACACACACACACACACACACACACCAAAAAAAGAGAGAGCATTCATATGCCGGGGACATATTTCTCTGCTGTGAGCCGCACTCGACTGTGGCAAAGTGTGATTGGTTACACGTCCATTCAGCCGGGACGCTACCCTAGTGATCCACCAGCGTATGGTAATTAAATTCTGCAGAGCTAATTAGAATCTATTTGACATCCGTGGGGAGACATTTGCACAGCTTGCAGAGCTGCGCAAACAACTCACAGGCACAAGCAGCCATGTGCACTGCAGCCATTTTTAAATCGGCAAAGATGCTGTGACAGCATGCAAGGTATATTGTTGGCTATCAGTGGGAGTCAACACCCACGTTTTCTTGACAAGAATCTCTTCCATGTGCCATCACTCGTCGAAACAGCGCATTATGATGCAAACTGCGTTTGCGGAAGTTGAGCTAAGCAGCAAAATGGACCCGTTTTTAGCTATCTCCCGGCGGCGGCCATTTTGCCCCCTTGTCGGCTGAAAATGACATCACACTTGCTCGAGAAACACCGATGTCGTTTTCAGTCGACGGGTGGATTTGACTGCTTAACTCAGATACCACAAATGCAATCAGAATGCCGAGTTTAGACCAGTCGGGCTGCACAGGGCATATTCATGAAAAGATAAGTTTGGGGTTGACTTCCTCTTTAAGTGAATAAAATTAGAAGTGTCAAATTATCATGTTAATTGCGATTAATTAATTACATCACATTTAGTGCGTTTTTTTTTTTTAATCACGTTGATCTACATTTTAATGTCTGCCTTTTTTGTTTATGTAGGTGGGTTGCCTTTTTCTAATAGCCCTAAAATGAAAATAGGGGTTTTCTCTGCAATTTTTAGATTAGATTAAAATACAGATTAATTAGATTAATTAATTACAGACCATAATTAATTAATCACACGTTTTAATCAATTAATAGCACTAAATAAAATATTTCATTATATTATGTTCATGTATAACAGACCTATTGATTCATTGGCCTCTTTTCTCATGTTGGAATTAGCCCTCTGAGCTAATATAAAACATTTTCTCAGTGTTTACGCAATAAATATAAAAAAAATGATCCACCCAGCCCTCTGTTTTCTATTTATCCTCTTCAGCACTGGTGTCAAATCTGGCCCGCCACATCACTTGATGTGGCCCGCAAAAGCAAATCAAACATGCCAACTTCTACGATGATTGCTCAGATTGGTACCAAAATTTCAACTTCTCATATGTAATAAATAAGCGAGATATTGTCTCTTTGCAAAGGGAGGGAATAAAAGTCAAAAGTTTCGTCAACTTTTTCATCCTCATTCTGTTACGCGGAAGCATTTTTAAATACATTCCAAATGGAAGCGCTGTTGCAAGACTGGTAATGTGGTGGAAGGATTAAAATTTTGGGGGGGGGGGGGACCAGTTGGCGTTTATGGAGGGATCATGAGCGAGCTCAAAAAGAAAGAAATTGTAATAATCAATCACAGGCGACGAGACTGTGAACAAGGACGACAGTGGAAGTAGGAGTGAAGGAGGGGCGATGGCGATTAATATCACAGCGATGAAAGTATGCAGATCATGTGATGTTATTTATGAGGTGATAAGGCACTGTCGAAGATGATACCGTGGGTCGAGGGGTAAATGGAGGCGTTGCCTTATAGAGAAACTAAACAAGAAGCATTTAAGTTTTGTCGCGACTGAGTTTGACAAGAGTGGCGCAGAAAAAGGATTAAAGGTCAGAAAACGCTGATGAAAATGGGCCAGAGAACAGAGCACTGGCGGTGTGGACTGCACCATTGTTGGGGTGATTGTAGCCATTTTTTTTCCCCACAGTTGGAACAACCCAAATAGTGAGATCGTAAGGAGGCAGTGACAAAAGGAAGCCGAACGTGAAGGCAGGTTGGAAGCGCGGCTGTCAAGCGGCGCTCGAGCTGACTGGTAGACGTTTTCACTTTACGGATGACGGCTGAGTATCAGAGCGGGAGTGAAGAGAACTGCTGGAAGGGAAGTTGCTGATGTTTGCACTTTGCGTTTGAGTGGATACGGGCGGGGCGGAGAATCTTGTCGAGCAGCGAGAACACGGATGGGAAGTTGTCTCGACTGCCTCTGTTTCATGAATGCATCACTGTTTCAGTGACGGGAAACTCATTAGCAGACAAGTCTGCGTTTGATTTCAACGACTTAAAAAGACAAAAAGAAACAGTATACTAACTATATACTGTTTACATTTGTGTATGTAGGAACTATAAATTGGGTACATTGAACAGGAGTCAAAAGAGTTTTATGCTAACGCTAACTGTCCCCAAAGCACAATGCTGCCACAGTAGATGTTTTTTTGGGGGGAAGGGCCAATACCTTTTTGGAATTATGCCCAAAAGGTTTAACCTTTAGTTTAACTGGACCATAACCAAAGCTCCCAAAGATGTGGGCAAATGTGTTATTGTATATTCCCCCCAAACTTGCCCAAAACTTGCCATTTGAGAACTGGGCTGCATCGACGTTTTCTACCCTCTGTATATTGAAGTCACGCATTACTATTGTGAGAGATAAAAGAGTCCATGTGTGAATACGAAAAGCCATCAAGGCAGAATGTTTGCTCGACGCTGTCAAACGAGCAACTACAAATACGAAACTTATTATTGTGACTAAGAAAAGAAGTCAGAGCTCCCGAGGCCTGGGATTCAGCGAGTGTCCATTAACGTCAGCGCGGTTGTCAGATCTGACCATGTGTCATTTCCAAATTGCGTCTTCCGCCTCCGCTCTTTCATTTGCAACCATGATGGGCCGGCCCGGGGCAGGCCTGCTGCTGTTGCTCCAACACCCACATCATTAAAGTGTTATCATCATGGACATGTGATGGCACGCATTCAAACACAGCCTGTTAGGAACTGACAAGCCTGGCAAAGAATATCTGACAAAGCGCCTACTAAATATTCAGAATGAAGGAATTGCAAGCAAGCCTGCAAGTCCGTCTTCCCTCGCTCGCTCGCGCTCTCTCTCCCCCACATAGCCTTTTCTCCATCACTGAGTCGAGCCGGAATGGCAGCCCCCTACTTACATTTCCAAATTGCTTCCGAAACGTAGCCAGCCATGACAGATCTGCGCTGGGCAGGGGACGGAATGAGGGCAAACGCAGAGGTATAGGTTTCTGAAATGAAACGTTTCAGTGAATCATGTCTTCTGAAAGTAAGCTTTTACAACAGAGGCTTGGCAACGGATGCGTACCAAAAGTGAGGCCACCGCTGCAAGGACAGAAATTCATTTTCGTCTACTTTTTTTCCCCTCACCAAATTTTTTACTTGTCCTGCTCCTTCCTTTAAACCTCAATTCATTTTTTTTTTTTTTGATATCCTGAGGCCAGGAGCCGATGGCAGACGCATATTCTGCACCGTTCGCCTGTCAAGTCACGTGACTGACACACAAACCATTCACATTCACATCTCCAGACAATATGGAGTCATGTTTCTGCGCCGTAGAAGGAAGCCGCAGTCGAGTGTGACTCACGCAGGCCCAGGGAGAAGACGAAAACTCCGCTCCGAAAAGCCTTTGATTTGAAAAGAGCTTCTTACTGTAAGACAGCAGTGCGACCCACTTGTCCACTTTTCTGGTCCATTTCATTTCTTTTATGTCTTGACTCACTCTTCTTCACTAGCTTATATATTTTTGGCATGGAACTTCACACACATTCATTTTTCTCACGTTTTTTTGTTGTTGCTGTTCATAAGCTTTCTCAATAGTTAAAAGAAAAGCTCCCCCTTGTGCGTATTGTGGGACATTACACCCATGGGCACAACACTCTTCTTAGAGCAGGGGTGCCCAATCACCGATCCGCAGACCGTAACCGGGCCTCAGCCCATTTGGGACCGGAGACCGACCTACGAGCTGTGAGTAAATTTACTGACGCGACCAAAATGTACAGCTAAACACGCAGCTGCTGGGCAGCCACGACTTCCGAAGACGAAACTATTTTGACAAGAGACGTTTCCTCCCGAGGAAGCTGTTGTGCGTGCTGCGTCGTCAAAAAACAAGACAATACACAAAACCTGTTGAATCATTTGAACAAGTAGCAAAAATGTGAGCGGAATTTGAACAGCCTGCCCACGTAAACGTTAGCTGTTTAGTCGCTAATAACTAGCCAGCAGCCACCGGAAAGAAGCGGCACTCAATCGCCGTCAAATTTTGATCAGTCATATTTACAAGTAGCAATGATGCTAATGACGTACGTAAGATCGCGATTACGTTTACGTTATGAGGCGAAATTGTCAGTCCTGATTGATCCATTTCTTAATAGTCTCCTGTGTTATTTTATTTTATTCTACATTTGTTGTAGAGTTGAATAACACTGTTTGAAATGAACGGGGGGGGGGGGGAATCGAGCTTAACAAAATGTTGAATGACTCTATTATTATCTTTGCGCCAGTGCCTGAAAACTGGCAATTTAAAAGCAATGAAAGAAACGGTTTGCCGCTCGGCGAACAGCATGTACTTGTCTCAGCTGCTCCGTGACACGAAAAGGTTGCGGGGCGCCGTCTTAGAGGACACGGAACATATTTAAAGGAAATGTATAATACGGTTTTGCAAGCTTTTGTGTGGCAGATTCATCCCACAGAGAACACGACTTTGCCGAGATTGTATTTTCCCCTTTCCAAAGCCGTGCGGCATCTCTTACATTAAGGTGAAAGAAATTACTGCAGGGGTTGTGAGGTTGGGGGTGGTTGTGGTGGGCGGGGGGGTTCTCGGGAGTGACAGTTGGTCCTAGTAGGGGACTGCTCGGCGACAGTGATGGAGTGCGAGCAGCTTCGACGCACATTGCCGTCACGTCCGAGCAGTCATTTGTAGTCGAGGCAGATTTCCGGCCGCACACCCCAGGAGTGTTTGCAGATTTGTGCTGCTACAAGCGATAACACAGAACCGTGGACGGGATGAATCACCGTATGCTCATTCACTCTTGAAGATGAAATGCTACGGCCGTTTCATATCACGGATGTACCGATGAAAATGATCGTGGTGTTATCACAATATTTCAGATGCGTGAACCTAAAGCAGTTCTAAAAAAATATCAAATAATAATAAACAGCAACAAACATTCATGCAAGGAGGACCCCCACAAAATCTATTTAAGAATTAAAAGGCAATAGTAACAGTGATCAGAGATGCAACAGAGATGACTAAAAAAAAAAACAAAACTCTTTTTCATCTTCATTTTTTTTCTGTTAAGTTGTTCATACCAGATGAGAGCAGACAAAAGAGACCACTGAAGAATTCAAAGGTGAAGGCTCTCGCTTCTTCTGAATGCACTTGTATGAGTTTCAGTATTTCTAATTTCCAAGTCAAAGCTAAAAGTTCCTTTTGAAGGTAAGTTAAGTACCCATAAATTGTGCAATTTGGAGAAAATTAGTTTGACTGAAAAAAATTCCTTCCAAGCGATCTTTGATGGCATTTCAAAGCAAAACCAGACAACGCAAACAAAACTTATTGTCTTCGATAACAGGCGAGTCCAAAAATCCTCACACAACTGGAAAATTGCACTGAAAGGAAGTCCTATTGTAAATTAAAACAAACAAAAAATGGAATTGCAGGATTCAGAAACGGGGGCGGCTCAGTGATCCAGTGGTTAGCTTGTCGACCTCACAGTGCGGAGGTACCGGTTCAATTCCAGCTCCGGCCTCCCTATGTGGAGTTTGCATTTTCCCCCCCTGCCCTGCGTGGCTTTTCTCCGGGTACTCCGGTTTCCTCCCTCATTCCAAAAACATGCATGGCAGGCTGATTGAGCATCTAAATTGTCCCTAGATATGAGTGTGGGCGTGGATAGTTGTTCATCTCTGTGTGCCCTGCGATTGGCTGGCACCCGGTTCAGGGTGTCCCCCGCCTATGACCCGAAGCCGGCTGGGATAGGCTCCAGCACCCCCCGCGACCTTTGTGAGGATAAAGCGGATCGGAAAATGGATGGATGGATGGATTCAGAAAAGCAACCTCAAACGATGCCGTGACAGGCATCAGTCGCGGCTCTGTTTTTGTCTTCATGGCGCTTGGCAGCTTTTCGCGTCGGAACTCCTCAACTATTCCTGTCATACACTGACGTTGTTAGATTTTTAAGAGACTTATTTTATCGCAGTGTTTTGGTCCAAGTGTTTCATCCTTCTTCTCTCTTCTACAACAGCGCCGAGTGGGACTGCTTTTGGCTCGATCTAGGTCACAAGGCATTATTAAATCCTCTTGTTCAACAGCTGCCCTCACACACACACACACACACACACACACACACACAAAACGAGCCACTACTGTCACCCTCACCGCATTCCATCTGTCCTCCAACATCTGTGTTTTCAAATCCATTGGAGGTACAACAGGTCAAACTCAGCTAAAAAGGCCGTTTGGACGTTCATTATGCTTGCTCATCATCAGGTGGGTTCTTCCTTGTTCAAACAGGAGTGGATGCCGACGTTCAACGTCAAATGTTCCGCGTCTGTCTTGGTCATCTTCCTAAAACCGTTCGGGGGTGGTATTGCTTTGATGCAAACAAATTGATTCTGAAACCGGCAGGTATTCATTCACACTTGGGCCATTCTGGCAGATATGTTGCCCGTGTACAAGACAATCCTGCGCACGGGGGAATAAGTGTTGAGTTCTGGAGGGTAACAAAGACTTGAGACTGGTAAGTGGACTTTCTTCATGTATCCACTTGAATTTTTTATCTTTGTAAAGCTAACAAAAGAGAAGTCGCAAGGTCTGGGCTAAGTCAGAACCAGTTTGTGGTGGGACATCTTAAGTTCTGTTTGGTCTGTTTGTTCACATTCTAAATTGCTAACACAAGCACATTCATATCTTTGTCTTAAGCAAATAGCCATTGAATTCTTAACACTGTTGACCTCTTGGGCTTAAGAGACCACTTGATGGCGCCATAGAGTAAATGAAGCACCATGAAGCTTTGCTACACGTGCAAACCAATTGGCTGCAAAGTTTCATTGCTTCATGAGGCTTCATTTGGCCATCACTACTGAAAAGAAAGTAAAAATAAGTCGAGTGGTCCTACTGGCTGGACAGACTTGACCCCAGAAAATGGCGTCGCCGTGTGCTAGCGGATAACTAGCAGCATGCCTCGACCACCGTTCCTGAGACCAGCCTCTCCCTATCTTGAGCGTGAAAGATCGGATCGAATATCTGGACTGGTGTCAAGATAAAATCACGCTAATTGGCACTTTTCGAACATACGTCCGCCACCAGCTTCGCCGCATCTTTTCAATTCACTACCTAACCAAATCACCAGTGCATCAAATTTGAAGATGAGATGTAGACTTTCAAACATCTGATCGCTTACATGTAATGCGACCCGAGTGAACAATTCAATTGTGATTTATGGACCTCGGTTCCTGAAAGCTTCTACGGATTCAATTGTGCCACACAGTCAAAAGGAAAGAAACTAAACTAAGAGCGCTTTGTGGTATAATCCCCCAACCTGTGAGACCTTAGCGGTCACCGCACTTGGTAAATGTGTATTGCGTTGGCAGTAAGTAAGCTAAGTTATTGTTTGTTCATTTCTTGGCTGGCATTAAGACAGAGAATTTCTGTGCTCGTGGTGGTGGTGACGGTGGTGTTGGGGTATCACGGGAAGTCGCAGACGGGCCGTCGTCAGTCATCAAAATGACACTCCTGTTTTTGCTTCAATTCCTCATTCACTCTTTAACTCCACAAGACGTACTTGTATGTCTAAGTCTTTTTTTTTTTTTTTTGCGTCAGAGAGAGGAGGAGGGGATGATGCAATCTGTGAATGAGAATAATGTTTCGAAAACCTGTCTGATAAAAGGAAGCAAATCTCGCAGTCTGTACTTGTCTCTCACTTTGGAAAGGGAGTCTCCCAGACGTCGGCGGTACTGGCAATTGCCAATGGCGGGTAATATTTGCTGACCGAATGTTTTTAGAGATTAAGTAGGAACGCTACTGTTGTTTGTTTCACGTCTTGTGAAATCATTTTTCAATTCACATCCACGTATTTGTAATTGACATGTTTACACAGTATTCCATGTTCATGTTTTAACATCCATAAATGCTCACACCGTCTTATACGTCACAGTTGGCGGCCATTTTATTGGAAATGGGCACAACAAACTACCGCTACAATGTACAGATTCGTTATGTCCCTCGAGGTACGTTGTAACGAGGTTCCACTGTACTGATTTCAGATAAAAGCAAAATTATAGTCCCAGGCTCCCAGGGCCTGGGCAGCGAGGTCTCCCAAGAAACAGCGGCTCTAGATTACTTTGCGCTTGCCTCAAGCAGCACAGAAAAGTACCTGTGTGAGCTCGCATAACATTTCCTTGTTTGATTTCTGTATTGATAGACAGTTGTCATGCATTCGTGTCATGTTTTGCTTTGGTGATGACGGACAGCTATGACATTTTCTTGTTTCCTTCGACTCCGATATATTTTCATTCCTCTGTTTGATCACGTTCTTTTCAAGTGATTGTGAGAAGCGATGACATTTCTCATCTCTCCGTGTGACTTTCTGTGATGACGCACAGTTAGTGCAGTTTTGTCTTTCGAGTTCGAGCTCTGTGATGACAGAGAGTTACCGCTACGTCTTTCTAATTTCCTGTGATGGATGACTCAGTCATTTGTGAGTTAAGCTGCAAAATATGTCACAAACTTCTCTCTTTAACCCAGCGGTAGAAGGCGCTCTTGTTTGAAGTGCTGGACAGCAGAGGTCCCCAACCCCCGGGCCGTGGACCGGTACCGGTCCGTGGGTCATTTGGTAGCGGGCCGCACCGAATGACTAAAAAAACTGACATGACTTCCGTTTTATTCATTTTGGAATCTGAAAGATGTTTTATTTTGAAAAATTAACGGATTCTCTGTTACATCCACCGACAGTATGTCACTCTTGACGCAGATCAAGGCGTGCTTCTCGGTCACGTGCTAGGTTCCCGCTAAAATGAAACCCAGGAGCTAGCAAAATGAGTAAAAAACAATTGTCTTTGGAAAGTTTCTTTGGGACGGGGAAAAGGCCCAGCCAGGAGACAGAAGAGGACCCGACGACTTGCAAGAAAAAGAAGGCTACATTTAATCGACAGTATCAGGAGTCCACCTTAAAATACGGATTTATCTCAACGGGAGATTCTCATGCATGAGTCGTATTTTTCATGCACTTTGTATTTGTGGTGTCTCTTATTTTGAAGGCACGTTTAAACGTTACCATAGCGACCAGAGTGTTGCGGCCAGATGGGACATTACTCGTGTCATGATTCGTGTTTATTATTATGTTAAGAAAATACCATCATTTTCATGCAGGTCATATGCTTGTGGAGGCTCTCAGTCGTACAGGAAAGTTCCATCGTAGAAAGGGTTCTGTCAGTCGTCATCTGTACCTGTGGGTAAAAAACAAAAAACAAAAAAGGACGTTTCGCTTCTCTCACAGAAGCTTCGTCAGCGGTAGACAACCCTGAAGTCTCCGTGAAGACTCCGGGAAGTTGCTCTGCGCCAAAAGGCTGAGCGTGGCCTGTTTGAGGACTGGGTGGGGATGGTTAGTCACGCCCCTATGGTGAAGAGGCCCATT